>NW_027008836.1:20000-69548 GCF_036934945.1 Oncorhynchus masou masou
CTGGTGCTGCAGTAAGACTAATTCCCATCCTGCCAATTGCTAACTTGACAATTAACTGAGGTAAGTCCAATATAGTACGTAAAACAGTTGCAGGCATACTACATACAAAGCCAAGCCTTGATATACATTGGATTTGTTCATAGTAGCTGATGTGAAATGTATGTTCAGATGCCCCCCAGCCACAGCAGACTGACCCTCCAGCCACAGCAGACTGACCCCCAGCCACAGCAGACTGACCCTCCCAGCCACAGCAGACTGACCCTCCAGCCACAGCAGACTGACCCTCCAGCCACAGCAGACTGACCCTCCAGCCACAGCAGACTGACCCTCCAGCCACAGCAGACTGACCCCCAGCCACAGCAGACTGACCCCCAGCCACAGCAGACTGACCCTCCAGCCACAGCAGACTGACTCCCCAGCCACAGCAGACTGACCCCCAGCCACAGCAGACTGACCCTCCAGCCACAGCAGACTGACCCTCCAGCCACAGCAGACTGACCCTCCAGCCACAGCAGACTGACCCCAGCAGCAGACACAGCAGACTGACCCCCAGCCACAGCAGACTGACCCCCAGCCACAGCAGACTGACCCTCCAGCCACAGCAGACTGACCCCCAGCCAGCAGACTCACCACAGCAGACTGACCCCCAGCCACAGCAGACTGACCCTCCCAGCCACAGCAGACTGACCCCCAGCCACAGCAGACTGACCCCCAGCCACAGCAGACTGACCCTCCCAGCCACAGCAGACTGACCCCCAGCCACAGCAGACTGACCCTCCCAGCCACAGCAGACTGACCCCCAGCCACAGCAGACTGTGCCACAGCAGACTGACCCCAGACTGACAGCCACAGCAGACTGACCCCCAAGCCACAGCAGACTGACCCCCAGCCACAGCAGACTGACCCCCAGCCACAGCAGACTGACCCTCCCAGCCACAGCAGACTGACCCCACAGAAGACTGACCCCCCAGCCACAGCAGACTGACCCCCAAGCCACAGCAGATTGACCCTCCCAGCCACAGCAGACTGACCCCCCAGCCACAGCAGACTGGACCCCCCCAGCCACAGAGACTGACCCCCAGCCACAGAGGACTGACCCCCAGCCACAGAAGACTGACCCCCCAGCCACAGCCAGCAGACTGACCCCCAGCCACAGAAGACTGACCCCCCAGCCACAGAAGACTGACCCCCCAGCCACAGCAGACTGACCCCCCACAGCCACAGAGGACTGACCCCAGCCACAGAAGACTGACCCCCAGCCACAGCAGACTGACAGACAGGACTGACCCCAGCCACAGCAACTGACTGACCCCCCAGCCACAGCAGACACAGAAGTCTGACCCTCCAGCCACAGCAGACTGACCCCCAGCCACAGACACCACAGGAGGCTGACTGAAGGACTGACCCTCCAGCCACAGCAGACTGCCCCCAGCCACAGCAGACTGACCCCAAGTCACAGCAGACTGAAGCCACAGCAGACTGACCCCCAGAATGGAATGGCATCCAGCCACACAGACTGGAAACCATGGAAACCATGTGTTTGATGTATTGAACCCCAGCCACAGTGACTACCCTCCCAGCCACAGCAGACTGACCAGCCACAGCAGACTTATCCCTCCAGCCACAGCAGACTGACCAGTCATTAACACAAGACCCCCCAGCCATCAGACTCCCCCAGTTAGCCAGGTGCCACCACAGCCTCCAGTGACAGACCTCCCAGCAGCCACAGTCTTCACCATTTTACGCCTTGCAGCCACAGTCTAGACTGACTCTAGGTCACCAGGGAGGAGACTGACCCTGGCCACAGCAGACTGGGTCTACCCCCAGCCACAGGTCTAGTTCTCTGTTTGGTCACCAGCCACAGCAACTAGTACCCTGCCACAGCAGACTACTGGGTCTAGAGCCACAGGTCTAGTTCTCTTGGTCATCAGCCACAGTAGTACTCTGACCCTGGGTCTAGACCACAGGTCTGAGTTCTCTCACCAGCCAGCAGACTGACCCTGGGTTACTGGGTCTAGACCACAGGTCCAGTTCTCTAGGTCACTGACCCCCAGCCACAGCACTCCCCACTAGTACCCAGCAGTTACTGGGTCTAGACCACAGGTCTAGTTCTCTAGGACTGACACCAGGCAGGAGTGACCCTGGCAGTTACTGCCACAGGACTGACCCTCCCAGACCTCCAGCCACAGGTCTAGTTCTCCAGCCACAGGACACCAGGCACAGCAGACTGACCCCCAGCCACAGCAGACTACCCTCCAGGGACTGACCCTCCCAGCCACAGCAGTCCAGTTCTCCATAGCAGTCACCCCCAGGCACAGCAGACTACCCCCAGCCACAGCAGACCGACTGGGTGACTAGCCACAGGTCTAGCCACAGCAGGTCACCAGGACAGGAGACTGACCCTGGGACTACTGCCACAGGTCTAGACCACAGGTCTAGTTCTCAGCAGTCACCAGGCAGACTAGTACCACAGCAGACTACTGGCAGACTCTCCAGACCACAGGTGACCCTCCAGCCACAGCAGACTGGCTAGCCACAGCAGACTGCAGCCACAGCAGACTACCCCCAGCCACAGCAGACTGACCCTGCCACAGGACTGACCCCCACCACAGGTCTAGTTCTCAGACTTGGTCAGCCAGGCAGCAGACTGACCCCAGCCACAGCAGACTGACCCCCAGCCACAGCAGACTGCCACAGCAGACTGACCCCCCACCACAGGACTCTAGTTCTCAGACTGACCCCAGTCACAGCAGGCAGTAGCAGACTGACCCTGGCAGACTACTGCCACAGGTCTAGACCACCAGGTCTAGTTCTCTGTTTGGTCAGCCAGGCAGTAGACTGACCCTGGCCACAGTTAATGGGTCTAGCCACACAGGTCTAGTTCTCTGT
Organism: Oncorhynchus masou masou; assembly: GCF_036934945.1. Taxonomy (NCBI): domain Eukaryota; kingdom Metazoa; phylum Chordata; class Actinopteri; order Salmoniformes; family Salmonidae; genus Oncorhynchus; species Oncorhynchus masou. The sequence continues at coordinate 22,890 of NW_027008836.1, forward strand.
TTGGCCACAGCAGACTGCAGTAGTACCCTAGGTTACTGGGTCTAGCCACAGGTCTAGTTCTCTAGGTCACCAGGCAGTAGTACTGACTGGGCCACAGGACTGACTCCCAGCCCACAGGTCTAGTTCTCTGCCACAGGTCACCAGCAGACTGAGTAGTACCCTGCCACAGCAGACTGACTCCCAGGGACTAGACCACAGGTCTATTTCACAGTTTGGTCACAGCAGGCAGTAGTACCCCCCAGCCACAGGTTACTGGGTCTAGACCAGCCAGGTCTAGTTCAGCTGACTGGTCACCAGGCAGTAGTACTCTGGGTTACTGGGTCTAGACCACAGGTCTAGTTCTCTGTTTGGTCACCAGCCACAGTAGTACCCTGGGTTACTGGGTCTAGACCACAGGTCTATTTCTCCACAGCAGTTTGGTCACCAGGCAGTAGTACCCTGGGTTACTACCCCCAGCCACAGGTCTAGACCAGCCACAGGTCTAGTTCTCTAGGTCACCAGGCAGTAGTACTCTGCCACAGCAGACTACTGGGTCTAGACCACAGGTCTAGTTCTCTGTTTGGTCACCAGGCAGCCACAGTACCCTGCCACAGGTTACTGGGTCTAGACCACAGGTCTAGTTCTCTGTTTGGTCACCAGGCAGTAGTACTCTGGGTTACTGGGTCTAGACCACAGGTCTAGTTCTCTGTTTGGTCACCAGGCAGTAGTACCCTGGGTTACTGGGTCTAGACCACAGGTCTAGTTCTCTAGGTCACCAGGCAGTGAGTACCAGACTGTTGACTGGGTCTGAGACCACAGGTCTAGTTCTCTGTTTGGTCACCAGGCAGTAGTACTCTGGGTTACTGGGTCTAGACCACAGGTCTAGTTCTCTGTTTGGTCACCAGGCAGTAGTACCCTGGGTTACTGGGTCTAGACCACAGGTCTATTTCTCTGTTTGGTCACCAGGCAGTAGTACCCTGGGTTACTGGGTCTAGACCACAGGTCTATTTCTCTGTTTGGTCACCAGGCAGTAGTACCCTGGGTTACTGGGTCTAGACCACAGGTGGGGAGTTGACCTCTTTGTTTAAATGGATCTCTATTTTTCTTACAATGTGAGCTAATCGTATGGCGGGATCAGACAGCCCCCACTGACCGTTCATTCATAACAGAGTATCAAAAACATGACTCACATTTTACTAATTGTGATGCCAATTTCCTGTTACACTGAACTACTGAAGCATCAGAAATAGAGCACTTGAAAGAAATGAATGAAACAGATATTTTTGAAACAGAGCTACCCACCTGTTTGGTCACCACTGTACAGTAACTCACTGGAAATGGGTCAGTGGTGTAGTACCCTGGGTTAGACGTGCCCAGTAGCTACCCCTCTGGATTCCTTTAGCAGGTCACCAGGCAGTAGGTTGTGACCACAGGTCTAGTTTGGTCACAGGAGTGGGTTACCAGGTGACTGGGTCTATAGTTTGGTCACAGGCAGTGGGTTACCAGGTGACTGGGTCTATAGTCTAGTTCTCTAGGTCACAGGAGTGGGTTACCAGGTGACTGCTATAGTTTGGTCACAGGAGTGGGTTACCAGGTGACTGCTATAGTTTGGTGCAGGAGTGGGTTACCAGGTGACTGCTATAGTTTGGTGCAGGAGTGGGTTACCAGGTGACTGCTATAGTTTGGTGCAGGAGTGGGTTACCAGGTGACTGCTATAGTACAGTACAGGAGTGGGTTACCAGGTGACTGCTATAGTACAGTACAGGAGTGGGTTACCAGGTGACTGCTATAGTACGGTACAGGACTGAGTTACCAGGTAATTGTTATAGTACAGTACAGGAGTGGGTTACCAGGTGACTGTTATAGTATGGTACAGGAGTGGGTTACCAGGTGACTGTTATAGTATGGTACAGGAGTGGGTTACCAGGTGACCGTTATAGTACAGTGATTTAGGTGACTGTGTGGCTGGGAGTGGGTACCAGGTGACTGTTATAGTACGGTGCAGGAGTGGGTTACCAGGTGACTGCTATAGTTTGGTGCAGGAGTGGGTTACCAGGTGACTGCTATAGTACAGTACAGGAGTGGGTTACCAGGTGACTGCTATAGTTTGGTGCAGGAGTGGGTTACCAGGTGACTGCTATAGTTTGGTACAGGAGTGGGTTACCAGGTGACTGTGGGTTACCAGGTGACTGCTATAGTTTGGTGCAGGAGTGGGTTACCAGGTGACTGCTATAGTACAGTACAGGAGTGGGTTACCAGGTGACTGACTGCTATAGTACAGTACAGGAGTGGGTTACCAGGTGACTGTTATAGTACGGTACAGGAGTGGGTTACCAGGTGACTGTTATAGTACAGTACAGGAGTGGGTTACCAGGTGACTGCTTATACAGTACAGGAGTGGGTTACAGGTGAGTGGGTTACCAGGTGACTGCTATAGTACAGTACAAGAGTGGGTTACCAGGTGACTGTTATAGTACAGTACAGGAGTGGGTTACCAGGTGACTGTTATAGTACGGTACAGGAGTGGGTTACCAGGTGACTGTTATAGTACAGTACAGGAGTGGGTTACCAGGTGACTGTTATAGTACAGTACAGGAGTGGGTTACCAGGTGACTGTTATAGTACAGTACAGGAGTGGGTTACCAGGTGACTGTTATAGTACGGTACAGGAGTGGGTTACCAGGTGACTGTTATAGTACAGTACAGGAGTGGGTTACCAGGTGACTGTTATAGTACAGTACAGGAGTGGGTTACCAGGTGACTGTTATAGTACAGTACAGGAGTGGGTTACCAGGTGACTGTTATAGTACAGTACAGGAGTGGGTTACCAGGTGACTGTTATAGTACAGTACAGGAGTGGGTTACCAGGTGACTGTTATAGTACAGTACAGGAGTGGGTTACCAGGTGACTGTTATAGTACAGTACAGGAGTGGGTTACCAGGTGACTGTTATAGTACAGTACAGGAGTGGGTTACCAGGTGACTGTTATAGTACGGTACAGGAGTGGGTTACCAGGTGACTGTTATAGTACAGTACAGGAGTGGGTTACCAGGTGACTGTTATAGTACAGTACAGGAGTGGGTTACCAGGTGACTGTTATAGTATGGTACAGGAGTGGGTTACCAGGTGACTGTTATAGTACAGTACAGGAGTGGGTTACCAGGTGACTGTTATAGTACAGTACAGGAGTGGGTTACCAGGTGACTGTTATAGTACAGTACAGGAGTGGGTTACCAGGTGACTGTTATAGTACAGTACAGGAGTGGGTTACCAGGTGACTGTTATAGTACAGTACAGGAGTGGGTTACCAGGTGACTGCTATAGTACAGTACAGGAGTGGGTTACCAGGTGACTGTTATAGTACAGTACAGGAGTGGGTTACCAGGTGACTGTTATAGTACAGTACAGGAGTGGGTTACCAGGTGACTGCTATAGTACAGTACAGGAGTGGGTTACCAGGTGACTGTTATAGTACAGTACAGGAGTGGGTTACCAGGTGACTGTTATAGTACAGTACAGGAGTGGGTTACCAGGTGACTGTTATAGTACAGTACAGGAGTGGGTTACCAGGTGACTGTTATAGTACAGTACAGGAGTGGGTTACCAGGTGACTGTTATAGTACAGTACAGGAGTGGGTTACCAGGTGACTGTTATAGTACAGTACAGGAGTGGGTTACCAGGTGACTGTTATAGTACGGTACCGGAGTGGGTTACCAGGTGACTGTTATAGTACAGTACAGGAGTGGGTTACCAGGTGACTGTTATAGTACAGTACAGGAGTGGGTTACCAGGTGACTGTTATAGTATGGTACAGGAGTGTGTTAGTGATCTAGCTGTTTAGTTACCTGGTCATGGAGGGGTTGTGTTTGACTATACTTCATTTCAATTGACCTTTATTTGACCAGGCAGGTCCGATAAGAACATTGTAGTGGGTTGTGGGTTACCAGGGCAACGTGTTAGTGTTTTAGAAGGTGAGACCACTGACCTTTCCCTGGTCAGATGGGGGAAGTGATCTGATGATCAGTGACCTAATTTGACTGGTGTCTCTGATCTGGTCCTATTACCATCAGGTAGCTGCATGGATTCACAGAGCATGGTGCTTACCTCCCTTTGTGCTCTGCAACATTTGCAGCAGGTGGCCCCTACTACTGGGGAACGGTCAAAGACAGGAGGAGCGTGTCGTCCGTAGGAAAAGGCAATGTTCAAATCCAACCTGGAGTCGAGGTTGCTGCGTGTAGTCTACTATACTGTTATAAGCTGGTGAACCCCCCCAAAGAGTCTTGGGTTTATTATCAAGGGAAGGACAGGGGTGTGATTATCATACAGGCCCGGCTCTAGGCATGAGCTACATAAGCGGTCACTTAGGGCCCCCGGCCGATAGGGGGCCCCCAACTCAGTCAGAGTCTCAACTTACTATTGAGAGTAAGAATAGTAGAAAACACCAGGTCCATTTTGTGCATCAGCAGTTTTTCTCTCGCTATGTCAGTCACTCAATTAGCTGACAATTAGCCATGTACATTTGTAGACTAGTAGTTAGTCTAGCCAGCTATCTAAACGTAATCATGGCCAAATACCGACCAGGCACACAGGTCACGTGCCCAGGTGTCCTGACCTCCAGGGGGCCCCGTTGATTTTGTTAGTCATTTTCACTCAGATATCATATAAACATGGCTTAAGTCAAGGTCAAATGTTTAGAATTGTAGGAAATTAGATGTAAAAATGCAAACAAAATGGGTCGAATTTAAGGAAATTGGGTGTAAAATTTAATATTTTCTCTCCCTGCCTCGTGGCAAAATGAGCAGAATTACATTAAATGTTTTATAAAATAGCTAAATGTTCTCTCCGCCCCATGGCGAAATGTGTAGAATTGCAGCAAATGAACTATAAAACGTACATTTGTCTCTCCGCAGACTAAAACCTTTTACAGCGAGGTGGGGGGGGGCCTCCCAACCAAATCTCGCTTAGGGCCCCCAAAACGCTAGAATCGGCACTGTTATCATGATAGGCTAGAAGACATCACAAAGTGGAGAAAGAGGCTGAGGAGTAGAGAGATGCACTTGGCACGCACTACCAAACAGACAAATATAAATTATGTATATGCCCTTTGATTATTCTGATGATGCTGAGATGAAAGAGAATTGAAAGGGCAGATGATGCTGACCTATACTGTAAATAATCCTCAATATTGAGGAATTCCAGAGGCTTTCAACGAGCCGTCCTATGGGACCCTCTACGCCGTAGAAAAGGTGATACTGGAAATATGATTCATTTACAGCCAACCGTTTCTAGCATCAGTTTTCTAATTCAATATTGTTCTGTTCGATGCCACATACTAAAGTATTTAGGCAACCTATCTAGGAATATCACTTTAAACATGGCACTTGAAAACCGAACGGGCTCGTTTACATATTATGTCTTCCTGCTGGAGGCAACACAGTAAAGGGAATATCTGATCATCTCCTGAAGCAGTGTTCAGGTCCATGGGCTGCACCAACCTTCTGGGCAAACTGGACAAATGCAGACTGTGTATTTGTGTCGATCTCATTCAGCATAATATGCATTTATAGAAAAGAAACACACACAAAAAACACGAACAGCAACAATGAATTGAACCTGTATAGAAAACAAATGCAGGCGTTAGAAACATAATTAAATAGTTTATTTTTGTATGGCTCAGCTGCTGCAGGACGGAAACAGTTCCTGGTACATCTGCAGACGACAGGGAGTCAGAAGGTGAGATGTATCCCCATACCGTGGGACTGGTGTTACACTGGGGACTACACAAGATCACACCAATCTATTAGAGACAACACCCTCGCCTCGCTGAATCATTTTTACTTCACACAGACAGAAAAGAAGAATTGAATGTGTGTCTGGGAGCGGTGTGTGTTTGGGGTTAAAAGAGGAAGTGAATGTGTGTCTGGGAGCGGTATGTGTTTGGGGTTAAAAGAGGAAGTGAATGTGTGTCTGGGAGCGGTATGTGTTTGGGGTTAAAAGAGGAAGTGAATGTGTGTCTGGGAGCGGTATGTGTTTGGGGTTAAAAGAGGAAGTGAATGTGTGTCTGGGAGCGGTATGTGTTTGGGGTTAAAAGAGGAAGTGAATGTGTGTCTGGGAGCGGTATGTGTTTGGGGTTAAAAGAGGAAGTGAATGTGTGTCTGGGAGCGGTATGTGTTTGGGGTTAAAAGAGGAAGTGAATGTGTGTCTGGGAGCGGTATGTGTTTGGGGTTAAAAGAGGAAGTGAATGTGTGTCTGGGAGCGGTATGTGTTTGGGGTTAAAAGAGGAAGTGAATGTGTGTCTGGGAGCGGTATGTGTTTGGGGTTAAAAGAGGAAGTGAATGTGTGTCTGGGAGCGGTATGTGTTTGGGGTTAAAAGAGGAAGTGAAGTGAATGTGTTTGTCTGGGAGCGGTATGTGTTTGGGGTTAAAAGAGGAAGTGAATGTGTGTCTGGGAGCGGTATGTGTTTGGGGTTAAAAGAGGAAGTGAATGTGTGTCTGGGAGCGGTATGTGTTTGGGGTTAAAAGAGGAAGTGAATGTGTGTCTGGGAGCGGTATGTGTTTGGGGTTAAAAGAGGAAGTGAATGTGTGTCTGGGAGCGGTATGTGTTTGGGGTTAAAAGAGGAAGTGAATGTGTGTCTGGGAGCGGTATGTGTTTGGGGTTAGAAGAGGAAGTGAAATAAATGTGAGGTCTTTCGCTCTGGAAGCTTTATACAACAAAAATAATTGAAAAGACTACATTTTGGTTTTCTCACTTACCGAGAAACCAAGAAGTGAACTTTGAGAATCTTCAACATAACATTCGGCTTTGCAGAAAATATTACTGAGAAATCAGAGGCAGATGTTTCACCATTATTGCACTGCTTAGGCAATATTTCAACCCATTTTGGGGGGAAATCAGATTGGTTGAAAAATGTGTTCAACTGGAAGAATCATATTGATTGCCCCCCCCCAGTGCACCTTGGAGTCAGGAATTGGCTTCTGGCTCAATCAATAATCTGGACCACCTTCCAGGGGTCTGTCAATCAATACATGGTTTATCTTCCCCCAGCCCCTGATCAACGTGTTAACCCACTGATCATTATTGATAAGGACCCCAGTCTGAGTGGCACCAAATCCAGCACACGTCCTGGAGAGAACCCATACCGTAGCAGCGCTCCGATCCAAAACACACACATACACACACACACACACACACACACACACACACACACACACACACACATACACACACAAACACAGACATACACACACATTCATACACACACACACACATACACACACAAACACAGACATACACACACACACACAAACACACAAACACAGACATACACACACAGACATACACACACACACACACATCACACAAACACACACACATACACACGCAAACACACGCACACATACACAGACATACACACACAGACATACACAGACATACACAACACACACACATACACACACAAACACACACATACACACACACACACACACACACACACACACACACACACACACACACACACACACACACACACACACACACACACACGCACACACACACACACACACACACACATTCATACACACACACCGCTCCAATCAAACTCCAACTTCAATCTCTCTGGGGTGGAAGCCAGAGGAGATCAGTGTTGTGATGAAAACAGGTGACTGTCATGGCTATGATCTCCTCTCCTGCAGGCTGGAATGGGACAACAAACTAATCCTCAAATCCCACAGTCCAATATCCTCTCATGGACGGATAGTGGTGGACCAGGTTTGGACCTGATAAGGACACCTGACTTACCGTTCAGAAGATCCAATTCAATGAGGACTTTGAAGAAGGAAAGAAAGATTATCCAACCCTCTCAGACTTCAACTGCCCAAAGAAGATAAGAGTCAAACAATTATTTTCTACTTATTTCAACATAAATATTTTCTTTCTTATTTGAAACATATTCAGAAATGTAAGAAGCGTATCTGTTTGTTTCATGTCTGCCGTGGTGCTATCAGAGCTCTGAGAGTTAGAGAGGAACCACCCTCGGAACAGACGCCCAAACCACACAAACAGTCTGGAGAGATGACACATGGGAGAGCTGGGCCACTGGCCCTCTCCTCCTCCTAATCCAGCACCCCCCCCCCCTCATCTCTCCCTCATCCCCCTCTCCTCCACCTGTCCTCCCCTGGAGCAGGGACCTCAGAGTGGCAGGCCAGATGTGAGTGGTGAATAGGTTCTGACAGGCTGTTTGCGCTCCCTCACGGCAGGGCTGTAATGGTGACAAACTGGAGGGTGACGGGGGGCATCATAATGTGTTGTAGGGAAGACTGAAGGACACACATACAGTATGAAACACGGGACACTCATCCATTATTTTCATGTTAGCAGTTTGAAAGGTGATAAAGAGGAAGTAGAATGTGTACAGTAGAATGTGTGAATCTGTAGTTGACATCAGCAACAATAATCCTGATGAGAACATGAAGGCAACCTGTGACCTGAGCTGCTGCAGCGTATAGGCTCTGCTGGGAAATCATTTCTCTAATAGCAGATTGTGACTCCTTTACAATACTATTGAATCACATAAGACACACATGTAAGCCCTCCGTCAAGGACAGTCACTCTGCCCTGCCTACACAGCAGAGCGAGACTACCTCTCTACGTTCTGCTCAGACTGGTGGGTTGGAGTACGAGAGAGAGAGGGGGAGAGGGAGAGGGAGAGTTAGAGGGAGAGGGAGAGAGAGAGAGTGAGAGAGAGAGAGAGAGGGAGAGAGAGAGAGGGAGAGAGAGAGAGAGAGAGAGAGAGAGAGAGAGAGAGAGAGAGAGAGAGAGAGAGAGAGAGAGAGAGAGAGAGAGAGAGAGAGAGAGAGAGAGAGAGAGAGAGAGAGAGAGAGAGAGAGAGAGAGAGAGAGAGAGAGAGAGAGAGAGAGAGAGAGAGAGAGAGCTATCAGAGTGGAGCTAGATTGGCTGTGGCAGGATAGTGACGTCCATCACAACAGAAAGCCCAACAGTCAGCAGTTGGACCTTTGGGGCCAAACGAAACAACAACAACAGCCGCCAAATTGCTCTCAGGTGCACTGGGCTTCACTCACATCCCTGTGAGATGGCGTTCCTTTCAAACTGACATTATAAGAAAGTGGCTTTTGGAATTGACTTTGTAAACTAGTTTTACTGTATATTCAACTAGTTTTACTGTATGTTCAACTAGTTTTACTGTATGTTTAACTAGTTTTACTGTATATTCAACTCGTTTTACTGTATGGTTAACTAGTTTTACTGTATATTCAACTAGTTTTTACTGTATGGTTAACTAGTTTTACTGTATATTCAACTAGTTTTACTGTATATTCAACTCACATTACTGTATGGTTAACTAGTTTTACTGTATATTCAATTAGTTTTACTGTATATTCAACTCGTTTTACTGTATGGTTAACTAGTTTTACTGTATGTTTAACTACTTTTACTGTATATTCAACTAGTTTTACTGTATGTTCAACTAGTTTTACTGTATGTTTAACTAGTTTTACTGTATATTCAACTCGTTTTACTGTATGGTTAACTAGTTTTACTGTATAGTCAACTAGTTTTTACTGTATGGTTAACTAGTTTTACTGTATATTCAACTAGTTTTACTGTATATTCAACTCGCTTTACTGTATGGTTAACTAGTTTTACTGTATATTCAATTAGTTTTACTGTATATTCAACTCGTTTTACTGTATGGTTAACAATTTTACTGTATGTTTAACTAGTTTTACTGTATGGTTAACTAGTTTTACTGTATATTCAACTAGTTTTTACTGTATGGTTAACCAGTTTTACTGTATATTCAACTAGTTTTACTGTATATTCAACTAGTTTTACTGTATGTTTAACTAGTTTTACTGTATATTCAACTAGTTTTACTGTATATTCAACTAGTTTTACTGTATGTTCAACTAGTTTTACTGTATGTTCAACTAGTTTTACTGTATGTTCAACTAGTTTTACTGTATGTTCAACTAGTTTTACTGTATATTCAACTAGTTTTACTGTATGTTCAACTAGTTTTACTGTATATTCAACTAGTTTTACTGTATATTCAACTAGTTTTACTGTATATTCAACTAGTTTTACTGTATGTTTAACTAGTTTTACTGTATATTCAACTAGTTTTACTGTATATTCAACTAGTTTTACTGTATATTCAACTTTTTACTGTATGTTTAACTAGTTTTACTGTATATTCAACTCATTTTACTGTATGGTTAACTAGTTTTACTGTATATTCAACTAGTTTTTACTGTATGGTTAACTAGTTTTACTGTATATTCAACTAGTTTTACTGTATATTCAACTAGCTTTACTGTATGGTTAACTAGTTTTACTGTATATTCAATTAGTTTTACTGTATGCTCAACTAGTTTTACTGTATGGTCAACTAGTTTTACTATGTCAACTAGTTTTACTGTATTCAACTAGTTTTACTGTATGCTCAACTAGTTTTACTGTATATTCAACTAGTTTTACTGTATGCTCAACTAGTTTTACTGTATGGTCAACTAGTTTTACTGTATGTTCAACTAGTTTTACTGTATATTCAACTAGTTTTACTGTATGCTCAACTAGTTTTACTGTATATTCAACTAGTTTTATGTATGCTCAACTAGTTTTACTGTATGTTCAACTAGTTTTACTGTATGCTCAACTAGTTTTACTGTATGCTCAACTAGTTTTACTGTTTTCAACTGTTTTACTGTATGTTCAACTAGTTTTACTGTATGGTCAACTAGTTTTACTGTATATTCAACTAGTTTTACTGTATGTTCAACTAGTTTTACTGTATGTTCAACTAGTTTTACTGTATGGTCAACTAGTTTTACTGTTGTTCAACTAGTTTTACTGTACTGTCAACTAGTTTTACTCAACTAGTTTTACTGTATGTTCAACTAGTTTTATGTATATTCAACTAGTTTTACTGTATGTTCAACTAGTTTTACTGTTTTAGTTTTACTGTATGCTCAACTAGTTTTACTGTATGTTCAACTAGTTTTACTGTATGGTCAACTAGTTTTACTGTATGTTCAACTAGTTTTACTGTATATTCAACTAGTTTTACTGTATGCTCAACTAGTTTTACTGTATGTTCAACTAGTTTTACTGTATGTTCAACTAGTTTTACTCAACTAGTATGCTTCAACTAGTTTTACTGTATGGTCAACTAGTTTTACTGTATGCTCAACTATTTTACATTTTGCTCAAATACTGTATGAGAACTCAATTAGCTAGTTTTACTGTATGTTCAACTAGTTTTACTGTATCAGTTCAACTAGTTTTACTGTATGTTCAACTAGTTTTACTGTATGCCATGGGTCAACTAGTTTTACTGTATGCCAAGCCTGCCATGGGTTTTACTGTAGCCAGCCTGCAAGCTAGTTTTACTGTATGGTCAACTAGTTTTACTGTATGTTCAACTAGTTTTACTGTATATTCAACTAGTTTTACTGTATGTTCAACTAGTTTTACTGTATATTCAACTAGTTTTACTGTATGTTCAACTAGTTTTACTGTATGGTCAACTAGTTTTACTGTATGGTCAACTAGTTTTACTGTATGGTCAACTAGTTTTACTGTATGGTCAACTAGTTTTACTGTATATTCAACTAGTTTTACTGTATATTCAACTAGTTTTACTGTATATTCAACTAGTTTTACTGTATATTCAACTAGTTTTACTGTATGTTCAACTAGTTTTACTGTATGTTCAACTAGTTTTACTGTATGTTCAACTAGTTTTACTGTATATTCAACTAGTTTTACTGTATATTCAACTAGTTTTACTGTATATTCAACTAGTTTTACTGTATGCTCAACTTTGTGTTAATAAAAGGAAAGAGTGATACAGACCAATATTATTATCATCAGTCTGTTTGGATTTTCTTGTAAACACTTGATCACGATCTGTTTTTGCAGACGTTAGATCTTTTGACATGAAAAATAGCTTTCATTTTAAATGTTCATCAGCTTCTTTCTTTTTACAGATATGCTGTGGACATTTTGGCGTGAACTGTCAAGAATACATTTTTCAAATTGCAGTAGAACTGTAGAGACTCATCCAATTAGCTACAGGCTGTAGTTGGTGACCTTGCCAAAGATAGACAGGACCTCTGTCCTACTGAGCTTGATCAGTGAGTCAGGGGATGTGGTGCCCTCCATAGCAGTCACTGTTGAAACCCCTGCCTCCTGCCTCCTGCCAGCCAGCCTGCCATGGGTGCCAACCAGCCTGCCTGCCTGCCAGCCAGCCTGCCATGGGTGCCTGTTAGCCTGCCAGCCTGCCAGCTCAGCCTGCCAGCCTGCCATGGGTGCCTGCCTGCCTGCCTGCCTAGCTGGGAAACTCAAGGGACACCAGAGGTGCTGTAACTGTCCATGGACATAACTTCAAGTTAAATATCCCTCCCTAGTCCAAACCATCCTTCCCTCCGTGACTGAAAGCTCTTTCTACGTCAGTTCACATATTATATCTCAGAAACAGAATTCCAAATCTGGACCACAGAGCAGTATAATCGTGATATAAATCTTCAATGCTCAGAATGTGTTCTAAAGACACAAAAATGTAAAGTATGCCAAACCTAAACCCCAAAGAGAGTATCTCAAATTAAGGTCTTGTTAGTAGAACTCATGTATGCCAACATACATACAGCCTTCTAATTAATGTAGTTAAAGGCAGAGGATGAACCAACCAACCGCCATGCTTCTAAACACAGACAAGCTCCTGTTAGTTTACTGTAAACCATCAAGAAGAGAGGAGGTCGTTCAGCATCCTACCATGTGACCACGGTCTTCAAAGGGAACCAACAGTTCTCTGTAACACAGCATCCTACTTAACCTTTAACCTGTAAGCACCATGCAGCTCTGTCCATGTATTCAATGTTTGCTCTGTTCATAACAGGAGATGTGTCTCCAGCACATGGTTTCATGGGTTCAGAGTACCACTTCTCCTAATGGTCTCCTGTTAATTGACTTGTAAATCCAACTATATTAACTTGGTGTTGAGACAGGACTGTAATCAAACAGGCTTAGCATTATGGTCTTTTCAGTAGGTTAGATTAGCTGACTACAGTACCATAATTGTACTTTCTGCTCCCTCCCTCCCAGCCTGTCCCCATTCCAGCTTCCTTCCTTTCCTCCCTTTCTCCCTCCCAGCCTCCCTCCCTCCTTCCTTCTTCCTTCCTTCCCTCCATCCTCCCTCCCAGCCTCCTGTTCCCTCCCTCCCATCCCAGCCTCCCTACCAGCCTCTCTCTCTGTTCCTTGTAAACCATCCAGCTCCTTCCTTCTTCCTTCCTTCCTTCCTTCCTTCCTTCCTTCCTTCCTATAGGTCCCTCCTCCCTCCCTCCCTCCCTCCAGCTCCCTCCCTCCCTCCTCCCTCCCTGTTAGTCCCTCCTCCCTTCCAGCTCCTCCCAGCCTCTACCTTCCCATCCAGCTTCCTCCCTCCCAGTTACCTCCCTCCTTCCTTTCCTTCCCTTTCCTTCCTTCCTTCCCTCCCATCCTCCCTCCTCCTTCCCTCCATCCTTCAGAACCTGGTGCATAGAGTCCCATAGCTCCTGTTAATGAACCAAACTCTCTGATCTGTCTGCCCTGTGTTTACTGTAAACCACGTTGTCATCCCAATCAGAGTTGATGACAGTACAGTAACAGTTCAGTGAGAGATCCTTACCGTTGGCGTGATGTTACCATCCAGCACTAACATTATGTTAATATGAGGCTGATGAGTCATCCTGAGTACTGGGATGTGCAGTGGCAGCCAGTAGGATACAGTCAGTGTATGTCTGATGAAGCATCTAGGCTGATGGGGCACATCACAATGCCAGGGAGTCTTACTGTAGGAGACAGCAGCTAAGTGGTGACTTGGAGCTCCGCTGACGCTTCTCCTATAGGTCTCCTGTTAGTTTACTGTAAACCATCCAGCTCCTCCAAATGGTCTCCTGTTAGTTTACTGTAAACCATCCAGCTTCTCCTATAGGTCTCCTGTTAGTTTACTGTAAACCATCCAGCTTCTCCTATAGGTCTCTTGTTAGTTTACTGTAAACCATCCAGCTTCTCCTATAGGTCTCCTGTTAGTTTACTGTAAACCATCCAGCTCCTCCAAATGGTGTCTTGTTAGTTTACTGTAAACCATCCAGCTTCTCCTATAGGTCTCCTGTTAGTTTACTGTAAACCATCCAGCTCCTCCTAATGGTGTCTTGTTAGTCTACTGTAAACCATCCAGCTTCTCCTATAGGTCTCCTGTTAGTTTACTGTAAACCATCCAGCTTCTCCTATAGGTCTCCTGTTAGTTTACTGTAAACCATCCAGCTTCTCCTATAGGTGTCCTGTTAGTTTACTGTAAACCATCCAGCTTCTCCTATAGGTCTCTTGTTAGTCTACTGTAAACCATCCAGCTTGTCTCCTATAGGTCTCCGGTTAGTTACTGTAAACCATCCAGCTCCTCCTATAGGTCTCCTGTTAGTTTACTGTAAACCATCCAGCTCCTCCTATAGGTCTCCTGTTAGTTTATTGTAAACCATCCAGCTGTTATATGGGGTGCAGTTGTTACAGGCCTGAGTTGTGAGACCACCTTTCTTCATTCATCCTAATGATGATTATTACAGTTATCTGGAAACCTCATGTGATGTTACCATGGCTTGGTGCTGGGATGTGGGGTGCAGTGTGATGTTACCATGGCTTGGTGCTGGGATGTGGGGTGCTGTGTGATGTTACCATGGCTTGGTGCTGGGATGTGGGGTGCTGTGTGATGTTACCATGGCTTGGTGTTGGGATGTGGGGTGCTGTGTGATGTTACCATGGCTTGGTGCTGGGATGTGGGGTGCAGTGTGATGTTACCATGGCTTGGTGCTGGGATGTGGGGTGCTGTGTGATGTTACCATGGCTTGGTGCTGGGATGTGGGGTGCTGTGTGATGTTACCATGGCTTGGTGCTGGGATGTGGGGTGCTGTGTGATGTTACCATGGCTTGGTGCTGGGATGTGGGGTGCTGTGTGATGTTACCATGGCTTGGTGCTGGGATGTGGGGTGCAGTGTGATGTTACCATGGCTTGGTGCTGGGATGTGGGGTGCTGTGTGATGTTACCATGGCTTGGTGCTGGGATGTGGGGTGCTGTGTGATGTTACCATGGCTTGGTGCTGGGATGTGGGGTGCTGTGTGATGTTACCATGGCTTGGTGCTGGGATGTGGGGTGCTGTGTGATGTTACCATGGCTTGGTGCTGGGATGTGGGGTGCTGTGTGATGTCACCATGGCTTGGTGCTGGGATGTGGGGTGCTGTGTGATGTTACCATGGCTTGGTGCTGGGATGTGGGGTGCAGTGTGATGTTACCATGGCTTGGTGCTGGGATGTGGGGTGCTGTGTGATGTCACCATGGCTTGGTGCTGGGATGTGGGGTGCTGTGTGATGTCACCTGGCTGTTTCAGACCTTCTAACCATTGTTCCACAGCCCCCTGTGGTCCGTGTAAGTCGCTTTCAAGCAGGATGCTGATCACCAGAGCAGGATGCTACAACCAAAGAGACAGATTGCAGCACACATCAATATCTGTTGAGATCAGTATAACTTCTCATGTACAACAGCAGTTGTTACCCTGATCCACTGTCCAGCATCATAAAGCTATTAGTTACAGTATGTTATCTACACACTATCAAAGCACGCTTTGATAAATGAATCATATTAGTCATAATTGTATTAACCTCACATTTATATTTGATCTGTTGTCTGTTGCGTGTGATCCTTACAGGCCACACCGCTTGGTTTGTTTCAGCTGTTCATGTTGGAATGATAGCGACAGATATTTTTTGAAAGTTTGGTGTGACGACCAAAGACCCTTAGGCACTGGGTTTTAATAGCGTCCTCACACCCCCTCCCTCTCAATCCATCGCCCCAATCACAACATATTACAACTATGAGACCACCTCACCCCAATCACAACATTACAGTTATGAGACCACCTCACCCCAATCACAACATGTTACAGTTATGAGACCACCTCACCCCAATCACAACATTACAGCTATGAGACCACCCCCCAATCACAACATGTTACAGTTATGAGACCACCTCACCCCAATCACAACATTTACAGTTATGAGACCACCTCACCCCAATCACAACATGTTACAGTCACAACATATTACAGTTATGAGACACCTCACCCCAATCACAACATGTTACAGTTATGAGACCACCTCACCCCAATCACAACATTACAGTTATGAGACCACCTCACCCCAATCACAACATGTTACAGTTATGAGACCACCTCACCCCAATCACAACATGTTACAGTTATGAGACCACCTCACCCCAATCACAACATTACAGCTATGAGACCACCTCACCCCAATCACAACATTACAGTTATGAGACCGCCTCACCCCAATCACAACATGTTACAGTTATGAGACCACCTCACCCCAATCACAACATGTTACAGTTATGAGACCACCTCACCCCAATCACAACATGTTACAGTTATGAGACCACCTCACCCCAATCACAACATTACAGTTATGAGACCACCTCACCCCAATCACAACATTTACAGTTATGAGACCGCCTCACCCCAATCACAACATGTTACAGTTATGAGACCACCTCACCCCAATCACAACATGTTACAGTTATGAGACCACCTCACCCCAATCACAACATGTTACAGTTATGAGACCACCTCACCCCAATCACAACATGTTACAGTTATGAGACCACCTCACCCCAATCACAACATGTTACAGTTATGAGACCACCTCACCCCCAATCACAACATGTTACAGTTATGAGACCACCTCACCCCAATCACAACATGTTACAGTTATGAGACCACCTCACCCCAATCACAACATTACAGTTATGAGACCACCTCACCCCAATCACAACATGTTACAGTTATGAGAGCACCTTCTCACCTCTTGTACACGTATATGGCATTGCCACCCTTTCTCTCCTAGAGCAGATATGCCAAAGCCCATAAGCCTGTATAGTGTTTAATGTGACATGAGGGTACATGTGAGAGAGGCTATGTGAATCCTGACACCAGGGAAGCCCTAGCACACCCTCAGTGCATGCTGCAGTCATAATGATGCTCTCCTCCGCCATTCAGCCCTGAGGAACATTACATGACATTAGACTTTCACTCCTCTTACAGCTATCATGTTGCTTTCTGCATTGTTAGCAGATAGGACGATAGGAGTGAAACTAGTTTAGTTAATAATATGTTTTTATTTTCTTCATAAAAATAAAGGAAAAGGAGGTATATTAACAGTTGAACCTAGTTTATGGGAATTCGTGTGTGTGTGTGTGTGTGTGTGTGTGTGTGTGTGTGTGTGTGTGTGTGTGTGTGTGTGTGTGTGTGTGTGTGTGTGTGTGTGTGTGTGTGTGTGTGTGTAGCTGATTGTTTACTAGGATATCCCAATCTCGTGGTTTGAGAGTTACCTGCATGTTGAAGCCAGTAAACATCAGTAAGCACTTCCAGGATGTTATTCTCTCAAACACATTTCACGAGCATATTCTAGGTGAATTAGATGCAGGAGCTCTTACTGTTTTGACAGGATGACAAGTTGGCCCGCATCGGAAGGAAACCGCTCTCCTCCAGGTGACTATGCACCGAAGAGCTTTAGAAATCAAAGAAGTAGAACAAAGAGTTGGGAGATGTTCTGTAGAAGGCTGCTTACTGTATCTCAGGGCCATGGGCCAATCAGGAGCTAAGAGGACAATGGGTTGCTGGGGAAACTGCTGATCTGACATTCTGCACTCTGGCCCCTAGCTAGCTGGCTCACTACATTTATATATACTGACAGCAGTGTTTTGTTGAAAAGAAATTCCAAACTACAAAGACAGTATATACTGTATCTTACTACTAAGAGTTTATATTCACATATTTGGTTTATTCACAGGCCTACTAAGGACATGAAATACAGCTGGTTTATTCACAGGCCTACTAAGGACATGGAATACAGCTGGTTTATTCACAGGCCTACTAAGGACATGAAATACAGCTGGTTTATTCACAGGCCTACTAAGGACATGAAATACAGCTGGTTTATTCACAGGCCTACTAAGGACATGGGATACAGCTGGTTTATTCACAGGCCTACTAAGGACATGAAATACAGCTGGTTTATTCACAGGCCTACTAAGGACATGAAATACAGCTGGTTTATTCACAGGCCTACTAAGGACATGGAATACAGCTGGTTTATTCACAGGCCTACTAAGGACATGAAATACAGCTGGTTTATTCACAGGCCTACTAAGGACATGAAATACAGCTGGTTTATTCACAGGCCTACTAAGGACATGAAATACAGCTGGTTTATTCACAGGCCTACTAAGGACATGGGATACACTACACCCACACCTAAACACTACACCCACACACTACACCTAAACCCTACAACCACACCTAAACCCTACAACCACACCTAAACCCTACACCCACACCTAAACCCTACAACCACACCTAAACCCTACAGCCACACCTAAACCCTACAACCACACCTAAACACTACAGCCACACCTAAACACTACACCCACACCTAAACCCTACAACCACACCTAAACCCTACAACCACACCTAAACCCTACAACCACACCTAAACACTACACCCACACCTAAACCCTAAACACTACACCCACACCTAAACCCTACAACCACACCTAAACCCTACAGCCACACCTAAACCCTACAACCACACCTAAACACTACACCCACACCTAAACCCTAAACACTACACCCACACCTAAACCCTACACCCACACCTAAACTCTACAGCCTAAAACCCTGAGTTGTAAACATTCCATCTGAAGCAGGCACATCCAGCTGAGAAAGCAAAGCTCAGGATTCAGAGATGGTACAATCCACAGTTAGGGGACAGATGGCAAGACATTACACATGGTTTGAGTCAGTCAGCTGTGGCTACAGTTATGAACACGACGAGAACATCTAGAGAGGAGGAAGACCCCCCAATCACAACATGAGGAGACAGAGGAGGAGGACAGAGAGAGAGAGAGAGAGAGAGAGAGACAGAGAGAGAGAGAGAGAGACAGAGAGAGAGACAGACAGAGGAGGAGAGAGAGAGCAGACAGAGAGAGAGAGACAGAGAGAGAGACAGAGAGAGAGAGAGAGACAGAGAGAGAGAGACAGAATCAGAGAGAGACAGAGAGAGAGAGAGAGAGAGAGAGAGGAGAGAGAGAGACAGAGAGAGAGAGACAGAGAGAGAGAGAGACAGAGAGAGAGAGAGAGACAGACAGAGAGAGAGAGAGACAACATGAGAGAGAGAGAGAGAGAGAGAGAGAGAGAGAGAGAGAGAGACAGAGAGAGAGACAGAGGAGGAGAGAGAGGAGAGAGAGAGACAGAGAGAGAGAGAGAGAGAGAGGGAGAGGAGGAGAGAGAGATACAGAGAGAGAGAGAGAGAGAGGGAGAGAGGGAGAGGAGGAGAGAGAGACAGAGAGAGACAGAGAGAGAGAGAGGGAGAGGAGGAGAGGGAGAGGAGGAGAGAGAGAGAGAGAGAGAGAGAGAGAGAGAGAGAGCTGTGTAAAGGGGTGGGTAAAAGCACTCAAGTTGCTCCTTCTCTGTGGTGCTGTGAAAAAAGTTTATCATCCTCCACGTTTCTGCGTGTTTCCAAAGACAGATGGAGTTTAGAACACAACGCATTCTAGAGGTCTATAATGTTCCGCAGCGTTTCAACCATTATAGTCATATTGAGTGTACCCATGAGTGTACTGTCACATGTCTATGGAGTGGCTATGCCCATTCTAACTCTATTTCTCAGCCCTGGAACTAAATCACTTTAGTTATTTGCCTGAATCAGATAGAATGAACAGAATACAATGCCCCAGTGTAAGATGGAATGTTTAATGACAACACACAAGGAGGATGAAATGGGCAATAGAAAGAAAATAGCTGATTCTTGGCACGGCCTATCAGACAGCTTGACAGCACAGCAATAAACCTTCGGCCTGACTCATAACTTTGTCTGCGTAGGATTCTGAAGGCCACCTCATTGCTAAGGCTACTGTGAAAGCTCTTTGTGCTGAAGTAAAAATGACTTTTGAAAATCATTAATAGCAGAGAATCAAACCTTGATGTAATTTGCATGGAGTCACAGTGAATATGCGCAATTGCCTATACTGTATCATTTTTAGCCCCTCCACCTGAAAACTTGTATATAGGTTCTTCAGTAGGTGTTCTGCATGTTTGTTGGTTAGAGAGCAGCCCTGTCCCTGTGGGACCCCCTCCAGACTCCAGAGTGCATGCCATGCCAATATAATGTAGTGTTTGGAGTGGTGCTGTACTATTCTTTATGTATCCCAGGGAAACACTCTGACAGGCAGGCTGAGTCCTCCAGATGCCTGCCTGCATAACCATTCCACTGCATCTGCACATGAGAGAGAGAGAGAGAGAGAGAGAGAGAGAGAGAGAGAGAGAGAGAGAGAGAGAGAGAGAGAGAGAGAGAGCTCACACACACACATTGATAAGCACATCAGTCAAATCAAATCAAATTTTATTTGTCACATACACATGGTTAGCAGATGTTAATGCGAGTGTAGCGAAATGTTTGTGCTTCTAGTTCCGACAATGCAGTAATAACCAACAAGTAATCTAACTAACAATTCCTAATCTACTGTCTTATACACAGTGTAAGGGGATAAAGAATATGTACATAAGGATATATGAGTGAGTGATGGTACAGAGCAGCATAGGCAAGATACAGTAGATGGTATTGAGTACAGTATATACATGTGAGATGAGTATGTAAACAAAGTGGCATAGTTAAAGTGGCTAGTGATACATGTATTACATAAGGATGCAGTCGATGATATAGAGTACAGTATATAGGTATGCATATGAGATGAATAATGTAGGGGAAGTAACATTATATAAGGTAGCATTGTTTAAAGTGGCTAGTGATATATTTACAACATTTCCCATCAATTCCCATTATTAAAGTGGCTGGAGTTGAGTCAGTGTCAGTGTGTAGGCAGCAGCCACTCAATGTTAGTGGTGGCTGTTTAACAGTCTGATGGCCTTCAGATAGAAGCTGTTTTTCAGTCTCTCGGTCCCAGCTTTGATGCACCTGTACTGACCTCGCCTTCTGGATGATAGCGGGGTGAACAGGCAGTGGCTCGGGTGGTAGATGTCCTTGATGATCTTTATGGCCTTCCTGTAACATCGGGTGGTGTAGGTGTCCTGGAGGGCAGGTAGTTTGCCCCCGATGATGCGTTGTGCAGACCTCACTACCCTCTGGAGAGCCTTACGGTTGAGGGCGGAGCAGTTGCCGTACCAGGCGGTGATACAGCCCGCCAGGATGCTCTCGATTGTGCCTCTGTAGAAGTTTGTGAGTGCTTTTGGTGACAAGCCGAATTTCTTCAGCCTCCTGAGGTTGAAGAGGCGCTGCTGCGCCTTCTTCACGATGCTGTCTGTGTGAGTGGACCAATTCAGTTTGTCTGTGATGTGTATGCCGAGGAACTTAAAACTTGCTACTCTCTCCACTACTGTTCCATCGATGTGGATAGGGGGTGTTCCCTCTGCTGTTTCCTGAAGTCTACAATCATCTCCTTAGTTTTGTTGACGTTGAGTGTGAGGTTATTTTCCTGACACCACACTCCGAGGGCCCTCACCTCCTCCCTGTAGGCCGTCTCGTCGTTGTTGGTAATCAAGCCTACCACTGTTGTGTCGTCCGCAAACTTGATGATTGAGTTGGAGGCGTGCGTGGCCACGCAGTCGTGGGTGAACAGGGAGTACAGGAGAGGGCTCAGAACGCACCCTTGTGGGGCCCCAGTGTTGAGGATCAGCGGGGAGGAGATGTTGTTACCTACCCTCACCACCTGGGGGCGGCCCGTCAGGAAGTCCAGTACCCAGTTGCACAGGGCGGGGTCGAGACCCAGGGTCTCGAGCTTGATGACGAGCTTGGAGGGTACTATGAACACACGCAGAGAAAAATAAAGAAGGGGACAGGGACCGGGAGAGGGACAGGGAGAGAGAGAAAGACAGGTGGAAGAGAAAGAGAGAGACCTCCTCCAGCACTAAAGCCCTGGAGCAAAAGTCCCATAACTCCCCTCTCCACTTCCTCTCAGCTCTGTGAAAGTGTCACTCAGTGTGTCAACCCTCCCGGCCACAGGGGACCTGACAGTGACAGGCTCTCTGAAAGGCCGTGTTAATACCCTCGTCGAATGTCCCCCTTGTCCCAACTGACCTTAGCTAGCTCTCAGCTCTGTTGTGGTCATCAGATTCAGAACTCAGGGCTCAGTTGGTAAGAGTGTGGTGCTAGCTAGCAATGGCAAGGTTGTGGGTTCAATTCCCACATGGATCACATACACATTCTATAAATGTACAGTATGCACTCAGGGTACTTTGAGTCAGTTTAGATCAAAGAGTCTGCTCAGGGGAAAATACATTGACTCTTCACATCCAGCTTCTCTCTGTCTACTGGTGGTGGAAGGTCAGTCCACAATAGAGTAGGCTGTATGGTTATATCATTGGCAGCAAAGGAAAATACCTTCTGATTGTATGATAATGTATTATAAAGAGGGAGGCTGCAATAATACATCTCTATGGGAGGTCAAGCCTGCAGCTCAGTGGGAGACGGATGGATGGTGAATGGAGTCACTGATTATAATTATTTACAATACCCTAAAAGATATGCCTTAGTTGTCAAGTAGTATATTACTTACTGCGCAGAGGTCTAGTAATCAGTAGACTACTTTTTTGTGATTATAGCTATCACAATTTCAACAAGGTTATTTTATTGAACAGCAGTCGACCTAGGTGGGCTTTTCCATTATACATATTTAAAATTAATTTTCCTGATTCGTGTAGATATGTTGCCATCTGGCGGACATCCTCTAATAACACATACAATCAAAAAGCTCGGTTTGTCCCTCGTCGTATACTGTTCTCAAGTCATGTGAACTCGCATACGTGCGGACGTGCTGCAGCGTACATAGTCGTCTGGTTAGGTAAGATCATTATGTTCCTTTACATAACAGCACACATTAACGCGAATATTTCAGGAACTTAACGCATATCATCGTGTTGTAATGGTGTATGTTTACATTGAAATGTAACTTTGAAAACTATGAAATTGTCATCTCAAACTTTACGTCTGTCGCGAACGGGAGTGCAGCCGATCAAAACAAACAAGACTGGACTTGTATGTCAGCTCTTTTAGCTACCAAGCTAATCAGCATAGCCAGGCTGTCTGTCGTTGCCTGTTGTCAACAACAACACTAGTTAGCTGTATCGAATACGTATGTATCATCTTGTTTTTGTCCCTTTTTAACTTGCTAGATAGTCAAACGCATAGCAGTAAACAACAATATGACGCAATCGCTAAGACAACACTCATAGTATATAACCGTGCAGGCTAACTTGCAATATCAAGTTTACGTTTGATCAATTCAATGATATTTCCCAACTGTGCTGTATTCTGTCTGTGCTGCCTATTAGCTGTCCTATTAATTCAATTCAATTCAAGGGGCTTTCTATTATGTAATGTCACATGTAGTATTCATCTTCTTTCCACATCTTCAGGTGTAAAACTAGTGACAGAGGGCCACCGGGATGACAAGTGTAAGTACTAAACCTTTACATTACAACATATATTAGACGGTAATGTAATAGCATTGTGCAATAATACTGTAGCTAGGGTGCTTGATTGATTTGATTAATAACCGTGTAGGTGCTGTGTGGCCGAGCCCGGCTGGTGATGACCCAGTCGTCAGGGCGTCAGGCCCTCGCTGCACTCAGGGTGGGCTGGATACGAACCTTCTCAGCTGCTGGTTCTGATGAGCCTTATTTTGTCGTGTCACGGGGGGACTCAGACTCAGGTAGGCTACTGCTATATATCGACCACAACACTGGTTCATTTGTTATTTTCGACTAACTGTGACCGTATTTTGGCCTGTGCGTTTTTGAGTTATGAATTGTAATTACAGTGAGTTCGGAAAGTATTCAGACCCCTTCCCATTTTCCACGTTTTGTTACGTTACAGACTTATTATAAAATGTATTATATTTTTAAAAATCCCTCATTACTCTACACACCACCCAATCATGACAAAG
The DNA here is from genome assembly GCF_036934945.1 of Oncorhynchus masou masou. Taxonomy (NCBI): domain Eukaryota; kingdom Metazoa; phylum Chordata; class Actinopteri; order Salmoniformes; family Salmonidae; genus Oncorhynchus; species Oncorhynchus masou. The sequence continues at coordinate 46,950 of NW_027008836.1, forward strand.
CGAAAACAGGTTACATTCTTTCGGTGCAAATTCATTAAAGAGATTCAAACAGAAATACCATATTTACTTAAGTTTTCCAACCCTTTTCTATGAGACTTGAAATTGAGCTCAGGTGCATCCTGTTTCCACTGAACATCCTTGAGATGTTTCTACAACTTGACTGGAGTCCACCTGTGGTAAATTATATTGGTTGGACATGATTTGGAAAGGCACACACCTGTCTATATAAGGTCCCACTGTTGACAGTGCATGTCAAAGCAAAAACCAAGCCATGAGGTCGAAGGACTTGTCTGTAGAGCTCTGAGACAGGATTGTGCCGAGGCACAGATCTGGGGAAGGGTACCAAAACATTTCTGCAGCATTGAAGGTCCCCAAGAACACAGCGGCCTCCATCATTCTTAAATGGAAGAAGTTTGGAACCACCAAGACTCTCCCTAGAGCTGGCCGCCCAGCCAAACTGAGTAATCGAGGGAGAAGGACCTTGATCAGGCGAGGTGACCAAGAACCTGATGGTCACTCTGAGCTCCAGATTTACATTATGGAGATGGGAGAACCTTCCAGAAGGACAACCATCTCTGCAGCACTCCACCAATCAGGCCTTTATGGTAGAGTGGCCAGATAGCAGACACTCCTGAGTAGAAGGTGCATGACAGCGTGTTTGGAGTTTGTCAAAAGGGGAAACAAGATTCCCCTTTCTGATGAAACCAAGATTGAACTATTTGGCCTGTGGGGATGTTTTTACAGTGGCAAGGACTGGGAAACTTTCGAGGGAAAGATGAACGGAGAAAAGTACAGAGAGATCCTTGATGAAAACTTTCTCAAGTGCACCCAGGACCTCAAACTGGGGTGGAGTTTCACCTTGCAACAGGACAACGACCCTAAATACACAGCCAAGAGAATGCAGGAGTGGCTTTGGGACAAGTCTCTGAATGTCCTTGAGTGGCCCAGCCAGAGCCCGGACATGAACCCGATCGAACATCTCTGGAGAGACCTGAAAATAGCTGTTCAGTGACGCTCCCCATCTAACCTGATAGACCTTGAGAGGATCTGCAGAGAAAATGGGATAAACTCCCCAAATACAGGTGTGCCAAGCTTGTAGCGTCATACCCAAGAAGACTCGAGGCTGTAATCGCTGCGTCTGAATACTTTTAGAAATGTGATATTTCCGTTTATTTTTATTTTTTAATATATTTGCAAAAAAAAAAATACAAAAGGATTTTGCTTTGTCATTATGTGGTATTGTGTGTAGATTGATGAGGGGAAAAAACTATTTAATCAATTTTAGAATAAGGCTGTAAAGGAACAAGATGTTAGTTAGAAGTTATGGGGTCTGAATACTTTCCGAATGCACTGTGTGCATTTAAAAAATTAAATTGAGAAAATGATCTCAAACATTCCATAACTATAGCTACTGTTAGGCAGAAAATACATTGTCAAACAGATTTAACATTATTATATTATACTCCTCTTTCTCCCAACCAGGCCCGAGGACAGTATGGCCTGATGAGAACATGGGACCCTTTGGCCCCCAGGACCAGCGGTTCCAGTTGCCAGGTAACTCGGGCTTTGACTTTCACCTGGAAGGCATGGCAGACCAGAGGATTAAAGGCCCAGTCCACAGGACGGTACCTGACGTTCTGACTGCTGCTACTAGCAACGAGAGACATGAGTTTGTAATGGCCCAGTTTGTCAGCGAGTTTCAGGTAAATACGTCACTCACAATAACTCCTTAACTAAAGAAACGTGTCCTTATTCAATTGTAAATTTAAAAAAATGATATTATTCTTAAACATTTAAAAAATATATTTAAAAAATGTCTATTATGTTTCATACTGGTAGAGTTATATGTTGACTACTTAGATGTTTTTTCTTTGTAGGGCAAAATTGGTCCCATGTTATCGAGGAGCGTCCGCAAGGCAGAGCACTACTTTGATCAGCCCAATGTGGACTGTTCTATACAGACCTGTCCTGAGCTGCTGAAGAAAGGTAGCATGGTGTAGTCATACTTATCATACTTATATTATCATACTTATCATAATGTTAACTATTCATGTTGTTTTTTTGGTTTTTTTTACCCCTTTTTCTCCCCAATTTCATGGTATCCAATTGTTTTAGTAGCTACTATCTTGTCTCATCGCTACAACTCCGAAGGTTGAAAGGCATGCGCCCTCCGATACACAACCCAACCAAGCCACACTGCTTCTTAACACAGCGCCATCCAACCCGGAAGCCAGCCGCACCAATGTGTCTGAGGAAACACCGTGCACCTGGCAACCTTGGTTAGCGCGCACTGCACCCGGCCCGCCACAGGCGTCGCAATGAGACAAGGATTTCCCTACCGGACAAACCCTCCCTAACCCGGACGACGCTAGGCCAATTGTGCGTTGCGGCCGGTTACGACAGAGCCTGGGCGCGAACCCAAAATCTCTGGTGGCACAGCTGGCGCTGCACTACAGCGCCCTTAACCACTGCGCCACCCGGGAGGCCCCCATTCATGTCATGTTTTATCAACCGCAGCCCACACACACGTCAGATAGTTTATATTGCACACAGCCATGTCCACTAGGGGAAGTAACTGCATTGCTAACGTCACTAATGTTGTCCAAGTGGGTGATAGCTGACTTCTGTCGGCCTATTGGCTAGTAGCAGTTGAATGTGTAACACGTCTCTTCATTTCCTCTGTCAGAGTTTGAATCCTATTTCCCCTCGGCCCCAGCCAGCGCCATCACTGTTGTCACGGTGAAACACACGAGATGTGAGGTGATCGACAAAGAAGTGATCGACAGAGAACAGCTCCTTCACAAAGTGAGTTGGAATGGCCACTGGTTGTTTCTCATTGATATGGATTCAGTGATGCTAATTTCAGTCAATTATTCTGCCATCACATTTTGGAGTTGTAGTTCTGCGTACTTATTGAAGGTCTTACTCTGTAAGACCCTTTATTGGTGAACTGTTTTCTTGTCTGCTAACTGTCAGTTAGTTTGACTAATGACAGATACTAGATGTTTTCTGTTAGTTTGACTACTGACAGATACTAGATGTTTTCTGTTAGTTTGACTACTGACTGATACTAGATGTTTTCTGTTAGTTTGACTACTGACAGATACTAGATGTTTTCTGTTAGTTTGACTACTGACTGATACTAGATGTTTTCTGTTAGTTTGACTACTGACAGATACTAGATGTTGTCAGTTAGTTTGACTACTGACAGATACTAGATGTTTTCTGTTATTTCAGTTAGTTTGACTACTGACAGATACTAGATGTTGTCAGTTAGTTTGACTACTGACAGATACTAGATGTTTTCTGTTAGTTTGACTACTGACAGATACTAGATGTTTTCTGTTAGTTTGACTACTGACAGATACTAGATGTTTTCTGTTAGTTTGACTACTGACAGATACTAGATGTTTTCTGTTAGTTTGACTACTGACTGATACTAGATGTTTTCTGTTAGTTTGACTACTGACATACTAGATGTTTTCTGTTAGTTTGACTACTGGCAGATACTAGATGTTTTCTGTTAGTTTGACTACTGACAGATACTAGATGTTTTCTGTTATTTCAGTTAGTTTGACTACTGACAGATACTAGATGTTGTCAGTTAGTTTGACTACTGGCAGATACTAGATGTTTTCTGTTAGTTTGACTACTGACAGATACTAGATGTTGTCTGTTAGTTTGACTACTGACAGATACTAGATGTTTTCTGTTAGTTTGACTACTGACAGATACTAGATGTTTTCTGTTATTTCAGTTAGTTTGACTACTGACAGATACTAGATGTTGTCAGTTAGTTTGACTACTGACAGATACTAGATGTTGTCAGTTAGTTTGACTACTGACAGATACTAGATGTTTTCTGTTAGTTTGACTACTGACAGATACTAGATGTTTTCTGTTAGTTTGACTACTGACAGATACTAGATGTTGTCAGTTAGTTTGACTACTGACTGATACTAGATGTTTTCTGTTATTTCCCAGTTTGTTAGTGGTGCTAAGGAAATCTGCTTTGCTCTGTGGACAGCTGGCTTCTGGGCTGACTTCATTGACCCCTCATCAGGATCAGCTGTGAGTTGTTCTCCTACCTGTTTTTGTTTGTTCATGAATTGTTTATGTCAAAATATCTATATAATGTGTAATACATATGTAATGTAATATTCGTGTACTGTTTACTGTGCTTCATCAATCTGAGCTATTTTCCAGGAGACAGTATGTAGTCTTCAAGACAACCACATCATTCCTTTGTCTTGTCCCACAGTTCTTCGGGTCTCACTCAACCACCCACTACTCAGAGAGGAGGAGTGGAACCGTCTGGGTTTCCATATCGAGGCCTCTGGTTCCTGCACAGTTATCCGTCACGTCCTGAGGGGAACACCTACGTTTGTTGGAACTGTTTTCACCACTGCACCTGCTAACAGTGACGTCATTGAAAGACTTCAAGGCCAGTCAAGTGCGTTTGAAGACGGGGACTAGTTTTTATATTTTGTTATCACCATGTGAGAATGATGTATCTCACTATCCAGAAGACTGTTTGTGCCCTGACCTCTGTTTGTTCACTCTGGATTGTTCTGGAGGAAAACGGTTGCCCATTATGCCGTTGTCTTCACCACACCAGCATGGAGAGGAAGTTCTAATGGGTTGTTGTCTTCAGACGCATGCCTAACGATGTTAACCTGGTCCCAGATCTGTTTGTGCTGTTCTGTTAGTGCTGTCTTGCCAAAGTTGGTAAGAGGACACAAACAGATCTGGGACCAGGCTATATAACTATGTACTTGGAAGTAGACAGGTAGGTTGCGTACAGTAGTGCTGCGATCTTTCTTTGACTCTGATGATATCATAAAGAATTGACTGAGGAAGATCCCTTTGACACCCAATAAACCACCTAGCTACCTTTGACTGAGGGCCATTTTTCTGGCCTTGGTGCTGAAGAGCCGTGAGATATAACTCCGAAGGCAATGTTCCGCATTCACGGTAAACGCTGCATATCTCAGTTCAATCTGAAATCATCTTTACATTTATATCGTGCTGCAACACTCAAATTCAGCACTACGGATTGAATCTAGTCTAATATAGTTAACACTTTCCGACTAATCTAGTGTCTACAGACTATTGCTACTGTACAGGGTTTTCCTTCACTTGCACAATGGGAATATAAATATGGTGTCTTGGAGGAGTCTGTTGTACGTTTCCACCATAATCAATTAAAATGTCTATGTTGCTGGTATGGTACACACATCATTCAGTCATTTAATTATTCAATCATCTAATGTATGTAAGAAAGTAGCCACTGGTGAGGCAACACACAACACTAAACAAAATAATGAATAGCTAATCCAAAAGAGATTTTCAGTTTGTCCTCTGTCCTCTTTGCATACGATTAGAAATGTAGACAATGCAATTAACTCTTTGCTAATTTCCTAGCGCTAATTAGGGAACACAAACACTAGGAGAAATTGAAATGAATATGCCTGGCCTTGAGGTAATGCGTTACTCTGCATCTTAGTGCTAGAGGTGTTCGAATCCAGGCTGTATCTCAACTGGCCGTGATTGGGAGTCCCATAAAAATATGACTTCTGGGCCTTCTCTTTTAGTAAAGTGTTCCCAGGACAAAGAGTATGTTGTTTGGGTAAGAGAAACCTCTCATTTCACACCTCTAAAAACTTCAGGTTAAACACTGATTTGAGAAGGACTGATGGGTTTGGTTTGGAACTGTGGCCACCCAGTCTGTCGGCCAGAATCAGATAAAGAAAGTCCTTTCAAATGAACACCCCTGCAGCTTAACATAGTCTCCTCCACAAGGCTTTTAAACTACACCTCCTGGACGCAGAGGCTCTGAGAAAGACATGACCTTTTTACTTCCTGGAGTGGAAAACAGAGAGGTGAGAAAAAGAGAGGGGTGTTAGAATGGTCCTTTTTTTCTGCACCTCTAAGCTCCAAACCTTTCGTTGTATTTCTGCCTAATGTTACCTTAACTGTGAAACTTTACCCCAGTCTGACTCCACACACCTCATGCTGGATCTAAAATATCTTGCATTCCACAAACTACACTATCTGGTTGTGTGGATACTGTTTATACTGTAGAAACATGTTCAGGAAAACAATACATTTAATGGTGAACACAATGTATACCAAACCTGGTATAATACATTTAATGGTGAACACAATGTATACCAAACCTGGTATATGGGATCTGTACAGGAAGTTTAGACCATCATCGTCAAGACGATATGCTAATCAATAAGTGGCAACCTTTCTATTGGACAGAACTGTAAGAAATACAGAAACATGTTACAACGTTGTAGTGTTATGGTTGACGTCATATCTTCCACAGCCAGCGCCAGACAGCCAATGGGTTGAGAGGAAATGGGTATGGTGGGCACACAGCCTAAACCAACCAACCAACCACACGACTCCAGGAACAAAAACACCGCACTGCAACCTAGTTCACTTTTCATTCTACCTGAATCCAATGTTAACTAAAGGTATTTAACAATTGTTAAATGTATTAAACAAAATAAATACTATGTACATATATCACATACTGCACATAGAATCCAGTAAATATAACAGGAGAACTTCTTACGATGAGACAAAATCTAGAAGATTCCGTCAATACTGTCTTGGTTAAAAAAAATAGGAAAAATTAAATAAATTAAACAACAGAAAAGCAACTTCATAAAATTATAACACCAAATATCTGGTGATCAAACTTCAGATCTACTTCCTCTACCATGCAGAAGGAGTGTTAGATGTCATAGACTGTTGGATAGCATGACGCTGATGACGGTAGGAGTGTTAGATGTCACAGACTGTTGGATAGCATGACGCTGCGCTGATGACGGTAGGAGTGTTAGATGTCACAGACTGTTGGTTAGCATGACGCTGATGACGGTAGGAGTGTTAGATGTCATAGACTGTTGGATAGCATGACACTGATGACGGTAGGAGTGTTAGATGTCATAGACTGTTGGATAGCATGACGCTGATGACGGTAGGAGTGTTAGATGTCATAGACTGTTGGATAGCATGACGCTGATGACGGTAGGAGTGTTAGATGTCACAGACTGTTGGATAGCATGACGCTGATGACAGTAGGAGTGTTAGATGTCATAGACTGTTGGATAGCATGACGCTGATGACGGTAGGAGTGTTAGATGTCATAGACTGTTGGATAGCATGACGCTGATGACAGTAGGAGTGTTAGATGTCATAGACTGTTGGATAGCATGACGCTGATGACGGTAGGAGTGTTAGATGTCATAGACTGTTGGATAGCATGACGCTGATGACGGTCGGAGTGTTAGATGTCATAGACTGTTGGATAGCATGACACTGATGACGGTAGGAGTGTTAGATGTCATAGACTGTTGGATAGCATGACGCTGATGACGGTCGGAGTGTTAGATGTCATAGACTGTTGGATAGCATGACGCTGCGCTGATGACGGTAGGAGTGTTAGATGTCACAGATTGTTGGATAGCATGACGCTGATGACAGTAGGAGTGTTACATGTCATAGACTGTTGGATAGCATGACGCTGATGACGGTCGGAGTGTTAGATGTCACAGACTGTTGGATAGCATGACGCATGACAGTAGTGTGTGAGTCATAGACTGTTGGATAGCATGACACTGATGACGAGTGTTAGATGTCATAGACTGTTGGATAGCATGACACTGATGACGGTCTGTTAGATGTCATAGACTGTTGGATAGCATGACGCTGATGACGGTAGGAGTGTTAGATGTCATAGACTGTTGGATAGCATGACGCTGATGACGGTCGGAGCATGCATGACCTCAGGAGTAGAGATAGAATCATAGACTGTTGGATAGCATGACCTGATGACGGTCGGAGTGTTAGATGTCACAGACTGTGGATAGCATGATACGGTAGCATGACGCTGATAGACGCTGATGACGGAGTGTTAGATGTCATAGACTGTTGGATAGATGAATGACGGTCGGAGTTAGTGTCAGACTGTTGGATAGCATGACATGACAGAAAATGACGCTGATGACGGTAGGAGTGTTAGATGTCATAGACTGTTGGATACATGACTGATGACAGTAGGAGTGTTACATGTCATAGACTGTTGGATAGCATGACGCTGCGCTGATGGCGGTAAGTGTTACATGTCATAGACTGTTGGATAGCATGACAGAGACTGTTGGATAGCATGACGCTGATGACAGTAAGAGTGTTAGATGTCATAGACTGTTGGATAGCATGACAGATGACGGACAGAAGATGTCATAGACTGTTGAATAGCATGACTGATGACAGAGCAGACAGCTAGTGAGCAGCCAGTAGTGTGTGAGTAGACCGTTACTGCTGTGGAGGAGAGAGTGGTGGAAAAGATGGCAGTCTTGTTTCTTGGCAACTGCATGTTACAGATGTTTCCTTCACAGCAAGCAGTGCAGACCTGGAATCAGGAGTAGAGATAGAATCACCTTTATTCACCTAGACAGAACACGCACACACAATTTGAATAGATGAAATGGTGCTCCCAGCAAAACAAATATACAGACAGAACACAGACAAACTACAGACAGAACACAGACAGAACACATACAAACTACAGACAGAACACAGACAGACTACAGACAGAACACATACAAACTACAGACAGACTACAGACCGAACACAGAACAGACAAACTACAGACAGAACACAGCACAGACTACAGACCGAACACAGACAAACTACAGACAGACTACAGACAGAACAGACAGAACACAGACAGACAGAACACAGCACAGACTACGGACCGAACACAGACAGACTACGGACCGAACACAGACAGACTACAGACCGAACACAGACAGACTACAGACAGAACACAGACAGACTACAGACAGAACACAGCACAGACAAACTACAGACAGAACACATACAAACAACAGACAGAACACAGACAGTCCACAAACAGAACACAGACAGAGGAATTTCCAGAAAGACATTCAAATAACAACTGCTGAGAAGAGAACAGATTCTTATCCAAGTGAGATCATTCTAAACCAGGGCCTGGGGATTACCATGACAGTGTGGTAAATCACACCAGACACCACAGAGCAGAGAGCCACATTCTGAACTGCAAATATTACAAATAAAAGTTCAAACATCATCTTTCTTTCCATACATGCTGTATGTGTGTCCCCGTTGATAACGGCCCCTAGTTAGTCCCTCACCTGGTAAATGAAATGCACTTGTACATTTAGGAGTTGCTTCAGCAGCCGTGTCAGAAATGTAATGTTATTCAAAGGAAAGAGGCTTCTGGAATGACCTTGTATCCTTCATGGTTGTCCTGGGTGCAGCCTGGAGACAGACAGTGGGCCAGGGCCACGCAGCGTTTGGTCACAGACACAGTGTTCCCCTGGACGTCCAACACATGGAGGGTGTAGCAGTACCTGGTCTCTGTCAGACACACTGTCGTTAAAGGTGCAATCTGCAATATTTACAGCTGAGAGATGGATACATTTCATCTGACGTTCAGACACTATGGAATCCTGAGAAATAACGGACCAATGAGCAATAAGTTGAACGGTGATAAAAACACATCACTTTCACATTTATTGTATGTCAGTTAATATCAACGCAAATGTAGCTTACTTTTCAATGGCAATGTAATTAATTTCCATGAATATCATGTGTTAACAATTAATGTAAACGCAAATGTAGCTTACTTTTCAACAGCAATGTCATTAATTCCCATGAATATCATGTGTTAACAATCTACTTCTTACTGAAGTGGACGGTAACACTGAAAGAGCCCAAGGTTCAGATGGATTCCAGTGATTTAAACCAATCCTCACATTTCATGTGATAAACTACTATTTATCATTTGTTAATAACTCAAAGAATGTGCTTTTAAGATCAAATCTTTAAGGCAACAAATAACTTCACAATGATTTCAGACATTTAGTAGACAACCATATATCTATATAAAAGAAGAGAGCCTGTGGAATTATACCAACCTGCCAATTCAATTTCTTATCTAAACATGTACAGCTTAAGTGAAATACACCATGTTTAAGATACAGAAACCAGCAAAGACAACATTGATAACCCTTCATTTTACAGCCTGGTATTTTCCTGTCATTTATATTTCTGCTGTGGACGGAGTCGAGAGGGTCTGAAGAACAGGGTTTGATGGTAGATACAGAGCAGGCTGTACATACCAGAAATACCTTACTGTAATTACCTCGTGGGCAGTATACGTCCGGAGCCCAGCGATTGCATTCGTAGTTGTCTGGTGCATCTTTGCATGTGAAGCACTTGAACCCTCCAGGATGAGGCGTGGCTGTGGAGACAAGAGGAGACGAGCACAAGTCTATTATTTACCATCTAGATTTAAAAACATATTTTTGGTAGATTTAATAACATGTCCCAAAATGAAAAAACACTTCCCTGAATCAATACATTGTCATTACTCAATGAGCTATAGAAGAAATGCAAATTGTACATTTGACTCCTAATTGTGAGTTGTTGTAGTCCTCAGAGCAACAGCGATATGTAGTCCTCAGAGCTACAGCGATATGTAGTCCTCAGAGCTACAGCGATATGTAGTCCTCAGAGCTACAGCACTATGTAGTCCTCAGAGCTACAGCGATATGTAGTCCTCAGCGCTACAGCGATATGTAGTCCTCAGAGCTACAGCGATATGTAGTCCTCAGAGCTACAGCGATATGTAGTCCTCAGCGCTACAGCGATATGTAGTCCTCAGAGCTACAGCGTCCTCAGATGTAGTCCTCAGCGCTACAGCGATATGTAGTCCTCAGAGCTACATCGAGCGCTATGTAGTCCTCAGAGCTACAGCGATATGTAGTCCTCAGAGCTACAGCCTCAGAGCTATGTAGTCCTCAGAGCTACAGCGATATGTAGTCCTCAGAGCTACAGCGATATGTAGTCCTCAGAGCTACAGCGATATGTAGTCCTCAGAGCTACAGCGATATGTAGTCCTCAGAGCTACAGCGATATGTAGTCCTCAGAGCTACAGCGATATGTAGTCCTCAGAGCTACAGCGATATGTAGTCCTCAGAGCTACAGCGATATGTAGTCCTCAGAGCTACAGCGATATGTAGTCCTCAGAGCTATAACAGCAAACAAAGGATTGATGTTGCTGCTACATACAGGACATTTAACATTTAGGACATTTAACTACAGTACATACAGGACATTTAACTACAGTACATACAGGACATTTAACTACAGTACATACAGGACATTTAACTACAGTACATACAGGACATTTAACATTTACAGGACATTTAACTACACTACACACAGGACATTTAACTACAGTACATACAGGACATTTAACTACAGTACATACAGGACATTTAACTACAGTACATACAGGACATTTAACTACACTACACACAGGACATTTAACTACACTACACACAGGACATTTAAATACACTCACTCTGTGTGTCTTTGTTAAGTGTTCTATTATGAGAGGACAATACAGTTTGAATTGAATTAATGAACCATCAGTTCAACCATCTAGATTCTAGAATAGAATGGTCACGAAACTTTGCATGGAGACCATCTGCCGTGATCAAACAGTAGGCTTGTCTGGTTTGTTCAATTGGCAACCATTATGTTAGTACTAAGAACACTGGGAATCAGGCCTCCCATTGGATATAGTGCATCCCAAATGGCACCCTATTCCCTGTATAGTGCACTAATTTTGATCAAGGCCCGTGGGGTAGTAGTGCACTATAAAGCGAATAACGTACCATTTGGGACACATCCTAAGACAGCTACAGGTCTTAGGGTCATCCAAACTTCACTCAGCGAACAAAAGTCTGCCTGCCTGCCAGTCTCACACACACACACTCGCTCTCACACTCACACAAACACACACACGCACACACACACACACACTCTCACACACACACTCTCACACACACACACACACACACACACACACACACACACTCGCTCTCACACTCTCACACACACACACACACACTAACACACACATACTCCCTCTAATCCACCCTCCATACCCCAAGCCCCCAGGGCTGGTCCAGGTCATCCTATCCCCCTGTACATGCCGGGGCGTGGGTCCAAACAGACACCCATTTCTTGGGGAATTCAGCTCAGGCATCGCTATGAAATGAACAACCATAAACCTGATATAGGAGCTCTTGGCTTATCAGATGTTGAAGGCAGATTGTGCCAAGAGAGCTGAGGTAAAAGACATTAGATGAGATTTCAGTGTTTGACTGCAGGGAGATGGAGGGGAGTAGAGGAGGGGAAGGTGGAACCATTAGGGGTCTGACCTCGTACGTGCCTCTGCCTCTTAGAGCTACTGTGCGTTTCCATCCTTCTCGCGGCGGTGAGCCCAGGTCTCCCTGTGGACCAGTATACTGTACTGTCGTCTGAGGAACTGACGGCTGAGGGACAGAATGCGACTCAGTTTCACAGAGAGAAAGGGGTGGGAAACAGGAAGTCACGTCTGGAAACTCGCATACATCTTACTGATACCCAACACCGCAGATGGTTTTCAATTTTACCTTTGTTTAACTAGGCAAGTCAGTTAAGAACAAATTCTCATTTACAATGACGGCCTAGGAACAGTGGGTTAACTGCCTGTTCAGGGGCAGAACGACAGATTTGTACCTTGTCAGCTCTAACCACTAGGCTACCCTGCCGCCCCAGTAGGCCAGAGACTGTGTCACACAGTGGTACATGTTCTGAGTGGATGAGGAAGATGTCTCTACACTGGCATTGTGGATACATATTGTTTTATTATAATCTCTTCATCTAGATATGGAAAGTACCTTCAAAGATGAAGGCAGGGTGGAGAGAGGCCTGACTGTGACCATTACTAACTGTGGCCATGTCACCTTTGTCTGGGGATCAGAGCAGGGGCGGCATGCACCTCAAAGATCTGAGGGGGCACAAAGTATGTGAGGAAGGCTGGGGGGTGTTTGGCAAAGGGCCAAGCCCTTCAAGAATTTTGCCTTTTTCAAACACCTGAAACAGCTTTTATTCTACAATCCCACCCTTCAGTCCCACCATTAAGCTCCACTCAACCCCTCCCATCTATCTCTGTTTGGATTTTGATTTGCTTATATATTGTTCAACTGTGCTGTGATGTTTCACAAATGTTCTGAACCTTTCTATTCTCATAGTTTATACAGATCGTAAGTTAAAGATAAAGATTTTTGCTAAGAGTATTATTATATAGTGCTTCTGAGTGGCGCAGCGATCTAAGGCACTGCATCTCAGTGCAAGAGAGATGTCATTACAGTCCTTGGTTCGAATTCAGGCTGTATCACATCCGACCGTGATTGGGAGTCCCATAGGGCCCAGCGTTGTCCAGGTTTGGCCGGGGTAGGCCGTCATTGTAAATAAGAATTTGTTCTTAACTGACTTGCCTAGTTAAATAAAGGTTCAATTTAAATATTATTTATCGATTGACTATGACATTTTAAATCACCCAGCAGTGCTATTTGCAGAGTTAGCTCCAAATGTTGCAATTCTTCAGCCATTCCTGAACCTGTGACCAAAAACAAGCTACATATTGACAGTACCAAAACAAATCAGCTAATGATTCTGTCTCTTCGCAGCAAAATCTGCAGAGCTGGGATGGTTGTATCCCACATATAGATAAAATGTTATTGGTTGCAAGAATGTCGTATCATAATCTAAGTTTTGAATCCAGCGTTGTTTTGTTTTTTTAAAATATTTTTTTATCAGTTTATAAACCATGTGCCATGGAATCAGTACATTGAAATCTCTCCCCAACTATTTTGTAATCTATATGGAGCAGCTGTCCATTTTTGGTCCTTAAATAAAACTGCTATACTTTTTTAATTTATCGCAATTGTCTTTGACCAATGTTGTTCTTTAATGCTGAGAGAACGTTCCTTACTTTCTCCCCCCTTCCACTTGCCTCTTCCGTTTTTGCAGGTAATGCTGCAATTACTTGTTTGTAATTTTGAGTAGAGCAGACATTTCCAGATGTTTCTGTTGGCTATGTGTGTGACATAACTCCACCAGTCCTATTTATGACATCATTTAGACCAGTTTTGGGTTTTTTTATTTATTTTTATCAATGACAATATTTTGAGTTGAACCTTAATATTTGTTGTCATATTTGTTCTGTCTTTTCTGGGGGATTAAACTGAAATTGAAACCAACTTTCTACAGCTTGTTTTATAAATAGCGACTCTAATTTGATTGGTAGCCTGAAATGGCTTCTTGGTGTCTAGTTATGAGGTTTGGAGATTGGGAACCTATCTGGGCGAGCTGAAGACAAATTCATAAAAGAAGAACGAAAAAATAAATCAAAATAATATAAGATTACAATAATATATATTTAAAAAAACAAACATTTACAGGACAAATCTGAGGGGGAACGAGCCCCTGTGTGCCCCCATAAGAACTCTGGATCAGAGGGTCATGGATGGATGCCTTTTCTCTTGGCTGTTATAATGGTCACATCACAGTATTGATGACTCATTTCAAAGGTCACGGAGACATTGCCAGCAGACTCAACCAGAAGAAAAGAAAGGTGCGACTCCATCCACCACAATCTGATACAAAAATACATTTCCAATACATTATATTCATACTTGATGGATGGAGGAGGATGATGTCCTTCACAGTGAAGTCCCGCGATTGAGCCGCTTCCAGACAATCAACGATTAGCGTTAAAAGTAGGACCCAGGCTGCTGGCCAGGCCTCCATCATTGGCTGAGACCTTCCACATGCAGCTGTCTGATTGGTCAACGTCCAGGACACTGTTGAGGAAAATCAATCAGTGAATAAAATATTAAAGGTAAACATCCTCAGAGTTGGAGAGAGACAGCGACAGAGAGAAAGACAGAGATGGATTGAGAGAGATCGATCAGTACATCCGGAGTAGGTGATCAGTTGTCTGTATCTCACGCATGCTGTTGTGTGCGCTGTGCTTTGCTTCATTAGCTAGATGTCATCCAGACACCGACTCAGATGGCATCCAGTAACTAACCCTTTAGTGAATCCCATGAAGCTCGGATCACAGTCTACATACAGTGAGTGGATTGATGAAGGCTTTTCTCAGGTTGCTTGAACGGGGTAAAGGATTACTTTGAGGACCGACATATTATATATATTACATGTTATTACATCTGTATTAAATCTAAATAATCTATTCTAGTCTATATCAATTAAATTATATTAAGTCTGTATTAATAATATGCTACTAAATCATCTATTATAGTCTACAACTACTAACTATCCCTATTCCCCTCCCATTGAAAACACATTGTAACTACTAACTATCCCCCCTATTCCATTGTAACTACTAACTCCCATTGAAAACACATTGTAACTACTAACTATCCCTATTCCCCTCCCATTGAAAACACATTGTAACCCTATTCCCCTCCCATTGAAAACACATTGTAACTACTAACCATCCCTATTCCCTTCCCATTGAAAACACATTGTAACTACTAACTATCCCTATTCCCCTCCCATTGAAAACACATTGTAACTACTAACTATCCCTATTCCCCTCCCATTGAAAACACATTGTAACTACTAACTATCCCTATTCCCCTCCCATTGAAAACACATTGTAACTGAACAAATGGTTACGGCAGTAAGAGAGCTCCAGCTCTAGGTCAGGCTCCTGGCCCCCACCGGTCACACAGCGGCCCAGAGAGGATGACTCAGTCATGGGGAAGTCATGTTAAGTAAGCCAAAGCTCTACAGCTAAATAACCAGTCAGATTATCGGATATTCATGTTGTTAATCCCTGACTCTGTAAAACAATGAGAGGAGCTGGACAAAAAGAAGACCAACTAGATTAGAGATGGAATGTCTGTTTTGTTTTCCTATGATATACAGCCTGACTACCAGCCCAGGCCAGAGAGGACAATGGTGGGTCTGCCTGGAGGGAGACTGGTGTCTGCCCCACTAAAGACCATCTTTACTTCCATACCAGTGAGCCTGGTAAATGGGACCAGTACCCATGACAAAGCCCCCGATGCTGGACTCTCTATGGCTTCAGACCAGGGACAGATAATGAGCCTCCTCTCGTCCTCCATGACTCTGGAAACACAGACTCAACTTGGTTCCACAATGTAGGGGCCAATGGCAGGGGTTCAATTACTCAAACCACAATGTAGGGAACAATGGCAGGGGTTCAATTACTCAAACCACAATGTAGGGGCCAATGGCAGGGGTTCAATTACTCAAACCACAATGTAGGGGCCAATGGCAGGGGTTCAATTACTCAAACCACAATGTAGGGGCCAATGGCAGGGGTTCAATTACTCAAACCACAATGTAGGGGCCAATGGCAGGGATTCAATTACTCAAACCACAATGTAGGGGCCAATGGCAGGGGTTCAATTACTCAAACCACAATGTAGGGGCCAATGGCAGGGATTCAATTAAACCACAATGTAGGGGCCAATGGCAATTCAATTACTCAAACCACAATGTAGGGGCCAATGGCAGGGGTTCAATACTGATACGGTTGGAATTTTACACCTTGCAGAGATAAGATATTGATGGACTTTATTAATCCACTTTCTGCCGAAAACTGAAACTTTTATTCCACTATTACAAAGCCCTCCTTTACCTCCATTTAAAGCCTGGTAATGTGAGCCATTTCTTATTTTTATAATTCATTTATTCACACAATTTACTACGCTAAGTAGTCTTATCCCATATCAGAAAGATAATCAATATTCATTGATTGAACTTCAAACAAACTCCCCAATCTCTAATAAGAAGCCTTGGTGTGCATCATTATTCAATAAAGTAGCTTGAATAAAGCACATTAGCAAAAAGCTAGAGGATGACCAGATCTAGCCAGCCTTGGCTTGAACATGAAGTCAGATTTATAAGATTGTTTGTTTGCCTACTGCCCATCATGACGACCGTACGGTTGTATTTTTGCCTGCTGTCCTTCATGACGACCGTACGGTTGTATTTTTGCCTGCTACCCTTCATGATGACCGTACGGTTGTATTTTTGCCTGCTGTCCTTCATGACGACCGTACGGTTGTATTTTTGCCTGCTGCCCATCATGACGACCGTACGGTTGTATTTTTGCCTGCTGCCTTTCATGACGACCGTACGGTTGTATTTTTGCCTGCTGTCCTTCATGACGACTGTACGGTTGTATTGTTGCCTGCTGCCTTTCATGACGACGGTACGGTTGTATTGTTGCCTGCTGCCTTTCATGACGACCGTACGGTTGTATTGTTGCCTGCTGCCCTTCATGACGACCGTACGGTTGTATTTTTGCCTGCTGCCTTTCATGACGACCGTACGGTTGTATTGTTGCCTGCTGCCCTTCATGACGACCGCCATTTTGTCTGCTGCCTTTCATGACAACCGTTGTATTGTTGCCTGCTGCCTTTCATGACGACCGTACGGTTGTATTTTTGCCTGCTGCCTTTCATGACGACCGTACGGTTGTATTTTGCCTGCTGTCCTTCATGACGACCGTGACGGTTGTATTTTTGCCTGCTGCCTTTCATGATGACCGTACGGTTGTATTTTTGCCTGCTGCCCTTCATGACGACGGTATGCGGTTGTATTTTTGCCTGCTGCCCTTCATGACGACCGTACGGTTGTATTTTTGCCTGCTGCCTTTCATGACGACCGTACTTTTGTATTTTTGCCTGCTGCCTTCATGACGACCGTAAGGTTGTATTTTTGCCTGTTGCCTTCATGACGACCGTAATTTTTGCCTGCTGCCCATCATGACGACCGTAAGGTTGTATTGTTGCCTGCTGCCCTTCATGACGACGGTACGGTTGTATTGTTGCCTGCTGCTCTTCATGACGACCGTAAGGTTGTATTGTTGCCTACTGCCCTTCATGACGATGGTACGGTTGTATTGTTGCCTGCTGCTCTTCATGACGACCGTAAGGTTGTATTGTTGCCTGCTGCTCTTCATGACGACCGTAAGGTTGTATTGTTGCCTGCTGCTCTTCATGACGACCGTAAGGTTGTATTGTTGCCTGCTGCCCTTCATGACGACGGTACGGTTGTATTGTTGCCTGCTGCCCTTCATGACGACCGTAAGGTTGTATTGTTGCCTGCTGCTCTTCATGACGACCGTAAGGCTGTATTGTTGCCTGCTGCTCTTCATGACGACGGTACGGTTGTATTGTTGCCTGCTACTCTTCATGACGATGGTACGGTTGTATTGTTGCCTGCTGCCCTTCATGACGACCGTAAGGTTGTATTGTTGCCTGCTGCCCTTCATGACGACCGGGTTGTATTGTTGCCTGCTGCTCTTCATGACGACCGTAAGGTTGTATTGTTGCCTGCTGCCCTTCATGACGACACGCAAGGTTGTATTGTTGCCTGCTGCTCTTCATGACGACGGTACGGTTGTATTGTTGCCTGCTGCCCTTCATAACGACCGTAAGGTTGTATTGTTGCCTGCTGCCCTTCATGACGACCATAAGGTTGTATTGTTGCCTGCTGCCCTTCATGACGATGGTACGGTTGTATTGTTGCCTGCTGCCCTTCATGACGACCGTAAGGTTGTATTGTTGCCTGCTGCCCTTCATGACGAATCGTACGGTTGTATTGTTGCCTGCTGCCCTTCATGACGACGGTACGGTTGTATTGTTGCCTGCTGCTCTTCATGATGACCGTAAGGTTGTAAATGTTTGTTTTCTTGTAATTTCTCACAGTTTTTCTTATGAATGCTTTAACATAACATGTCTGTGGTCTAAAGAGATACTGTTATAATTTGTACTTCAATAACGCTCTAATTATGTATAAATATATTTACGTGCAATTTTCATGAGATACACAGCAGACAATCTAATCCAAACTAAAAGATAAGTATTATATATTTATTCGTATCAGATTGATGCACATATAATTCTAAGCACATTATGTAGTTTCCATTCAAGTCTTTCTTTTCAAAGTACGTCAACTAGAATACATTGAGACAGGAACCTCTACTCTCCTTCCTTCCTCTCAACACTTTATTACCTGCATGCCAGTGGAGGCGGAGGGGAGGACGGCTCACAGTAATGGCTGGAACGGAGTCAGTGGAACGGCATCAAACACCTGGAAACCATGGAAACCGTGTGTTTGGGGTATTTGATACCATTCCACCGATTCCGCTCCAGTCATTACCACAAGCCCGTCCTCCCCAATTGAGGTGCCACCAACCTCCTGTGCTGCATGTATTCTTTTGGAAATGAAAGAGTGGTTGTTGCGGTAGCATTTTAGCATATAAAGTCATATTTAATTTAGTTTTGATTAGATTCAAGGGCAGATTTTACAGTGGTTGATGGCAGGAAATGGCTTCAATTAAATCCTTCCTCTAAAATGAGACCTGCATAGAAACCACAAGCATTCTCTCTCATCATTGTATCTCTATTTATTTCTCCATCTACATCACTCTCTCTTTCTCTGCATTCCACTGGCCAGTAATCACTTGCACAGGTGGAAGTTCGGGCAGGAAATGAGAGAGACTGTAATGTTTACTTTTAATTTTTATTGTTTATTTCACTTTTGTTTATTATCTAGTTCACTTGCTTTGGCAATGTTAACATATCTGATCCAGCACTTCTGTCCTCCTGTACTAGGGCCAGGTGGGAAAGGTGATCCTGAACCAGGACCCCTGTCCTCCTGTACTAGGGCCAGGTGGGAAAGGTGATCCTGAACCAGGACCCCTGTCCTCCTGTACTAGGGCCAGGTGGGAAAGGTGATCCTGAACCAGGACCCCTGTCCTCCTGTACTAGGGCCAGGTGGGAAAGGTGATCCTGAACCAGGACCCTGTCCTCCTGTACTGGGCCAGGTGGGAAAGGTGATCCTGAACCAGGACCCTGTCCTCCTGTACTAGGGCCAGGTGGGAAAGGTGATCCTGAACCAGGACCCCTGTCCTCCTGTACTAGGGCCAGGTGGGAAAGGTGATCCTGAACCAGGACCCCTGTCCTCCTGTACTGGGCCAGGTGGGAAAGGTGATCCTGAACCAGGACCCCTGTCCTCCTGTACTAGGGCCAGGTGGGAAAGGTGATCCTGAACCAGGACCCTGTCCTCCTGTACTAGGGCCAGGTGGGAAAGGTGATCCTGAACCAGGACCCCTGTCCTCCTGTACTAGGGCCAGGTGGGAAAGGTGATCCTGGACCAGGACCCCTGTCCTCCTGTACTAGGGCCAGGTGGGAAAGGTGATCCTGAACCAGGACCCCTGTCCTCCTGTACTAGGGCCAGGTGGGAAAGGTGATCCTGAACCAGGACCCTGTCCTCCTGTACTAGGGCCAAGTGGGAAAGGTGATGCTGAACCAGGACCCCTGTCCTCCTGTACTAGGGCCAGGTGGGAAAGGTGATCCTGAACCAGGACCCCTGTCCTCCTGTACTAGGGCCAGGTGGGAAAGGTGATCCTGAACCAGGACCCCTGTCCTCCTGTACTAGGGCCAGGTGGGAAAGGTGATCCTCCAGGTCAAACAGGGAACAACAATCCTCCGTGAATGACTGGGGTTCTTCCCTTCGCCACAGTACAGAGGCACAGAGAGAGAGATGCTAATACCTTCTGTTGTGTTCAGAGATCCACAAGAACTAGTCAGACCAAATGTTGGTGTAGGAGTATGATTCTCTCTATGATGTCATTTATCTCTGTGGGATACTACAACACTGAGTAAGAAGCTAAGAGACTTCTGAACCACTGTAGTCAGCCAACAGAGGATTATACAGTATACATGGGCCTCTATGTATGAGAATCTGGTTAGTCCCAAGTAGCTCAGTTGGTAGAGCATAGTGCTTGGAAAGCCAGGGCTGTGGGTTTGATTCCCATGGGGGACCAGTATGAACATCTGTGCACTCCCTACTGTAAGTCATAAGAGATGATGAAAATTACTAAAGGAGGCTAGGGTTAATTAAGGTAAATTATAAATGACAACAACAGCTAAGCTATTGCAACTGAAGAGAGAGCAACTCAGTCTAAGTGTAGTGCTGATCTGGAAGATAATAAAAACCTGGTCAAAAATAATTTCCCTCAAGTCACATAGCATATGTCTCATGTAACAAAATCGTCGGTTTTGGATTCCAAAGAAAGACTGGTCGCAATTAAACTTTAAATCAATATCCATTCCATTGAAATGCAAGATTGAATCGTGCGTAGAGCACAGATTGTTGAACCACTTTGAGGTGCTGTAAGTCAACTGTAAGGGCTCTTAACCCTCTGGTATCTCCATAGACAGGGACATATTGTGGGAGTAGATATAATTAGTGGTTATACAGAGGGCAGCCTGGGTTAAGAACCTGCTGCTGTCCGTTTTATAGGAAGTCCTGAGGTAAATCTGTCACTCACTGATTTAGTGAAAAAAAAGGAGCTATCTAGAACCTTAAAGGGTTCCTCGGCTGTCCCCATAGGAGAACCCTTTGAAGAACCCCTTTTTAGTTGCAGGTAGAACCACTTTGGGTTCCAAATAGAACCCTTTTGGTTCCATGAGGAACCTGTAACCAAAAAGGGTTATCCTATGGGGACAGCCGAAGAACCCTTTTTTCTAAGAGTGTACTCTATGTTTCAATGGACTGAAGCCCATACTGTACCTCTACATGCCTGGTCTCTGGGACTGACTGCTAGAAAAGTAGTAGGACTGGCACAGAGAAATGTATGGCGGAGGCGTTGTGCCCTTCAGTGTCACTGTGGAACGTCAAGAGGTTGTCTGGGAGGCTGCTGGTGATATGGCGCTAGTCGATGAGATATGGTCTACTCTCCAAGAGCTCCGGACATCCTGTCGGTTCTATTACTGTACCATCCTGCCTTTTATGATGACGTAGAACATTCCATTATGATGACGTAGAACATTGCTTTTATGACGTTTCCATTATAAAACATTCCTTTATGATAGACCTAGAACATTCCTTTATGATGATGTATAACATTATTTTATGATTATTTAGAACATTCCTTTATGATGACGTAGAACATTGCTTTATGATGACGTAGAACATTCCTTTATGATGACGTAGAACATTCCTTTATGATGACGTAGAACATTCCTTTATGATGATGTATAACATTATTTTATGATTATTTAAAACATTCCTTTATGATGACCTAGAACATTCCTTTATGATGACGTAGAACATTGCTTTATGATGAATTCCCTTTATAATGTAGAACATTCCTTTATGATGAACATTCCTTTAGAACATTCCTTTATGATGACCTAGAACATTCCTTTATGATGACCTAGAACATTCCTTTATGATGATGTATAACATTCCTTTATGATGACCTAGAACATTCCTTTATGATGACATTCCTTTATGATGATGTAAACATTCCTTTAAATTGACTTTATGATGACATAGAACATTCCTTTATGATGATGTAGAACATTCCTTTATGATGACCTAGAACATTCCTTTATGATGATGTATAACATTATTTTATGATTATTTAAAACATTCCTTTATGATGACCTAGAAGATTCCTTTATGATGACATAGAACATTCCTTTATGATGACCTAGAACATTCCTTTATGATGACATAGAACATTCCTTTATGATGACCTAGAACATTCCTTTATGATGATGTAGAAAATTCCTTTATGATGATGATAGAACATTCCTTTATGATGACGTAGAACATTCC
>NW_027008837.1:0-35083 GCF_036934945.1 Oncorhynchus masou masou
TGTAGGTTGTTGATAGGTCTGGGGTATGCTGTGTTGGTGTGGTGGACTCCCAGTTTAAAGCAGGAAGGGGATTCCCCTCTACTACTACACTATAGTCCTGTTCAGCTACGCACCATCAGGTACCACTGTTCACTATCTATCCATCTCTGTTGTCTCTACTACACTATAGTACTGCATCAGGTACCACTGTTCACTATCTATCCATCTCTGTTGTCTCTACTACACTATAGTACTGCATCAGGTAACACTGTTCACTATCTATCCATCTCTGTTGTCTCTACTACACTATAGTACTGCATCAGGTACCACTGTTCACACTATCTATCCATCTCTGTTGTCTCTCTACTACACTATAGTACTGCATCAGGTACCACTGTTCACACTATCTATCCATCTCTGTTGTCTCTACTACACTATAGTACTGCATCAGGTACCACTGTTCACTATCTATCCATCTCTGTTGTCTCTACTACACTATAGTACTGCATCAGGTACCACTGTTCACTATCTATCCATCTCTGTTGTCTCTACTACACTATAGTACTGCATCAGGTACCACTGTTCACTATCTATCCATCTCTGTTGTCTCTACTACACTATAGTACTGCATCAGGTACCACTGTTCACTATCTATCCATCTCTGTTGTCTCTACTACACTATAGTACTACATCAGGTAACACTGTTCACACTATCTATCCATCTCTGTTGTCTCTACTACACTATAGTACTGCATCAGGTACCACTGTTCACACTATCTATCCATCTCTGTTGTCTCTACTACACTATAGTACTGCATCAGGTAACACTGTTCACACTATCTATCCATCTCTGTTGTCTCTCAACTACACTATAGTACTGCATCAGGTACCACTGTTCACACTATCTATCCATCTCTGTTGTCTCTCTACTACACTATAGTACTGCATCAGGTACCACTGTTCACTATCTATCCATCTCTGTTGTCTCTCTACTACACTATAGTACTGCATCAGGTACCACTGTTCACACTATCTATCCATCTCTGTTGTCTCTACTACACTATAGTACTGCATCAGGTAACACTGTTCACACTATCTATCCATCTCTGTTGTCTCTACTACACTATAGTACTGCATCAGGTAACACTGTTCACTATCTATCCATCTCTGTTGTCTCTACTACACTATAGTACTGCATCAGGTAACACTGTTCACACTATCTATCCATCTCTGTTGTCTCTACTACACTATAGTACTGCATCAGGTACCACTGTTCACTATCTGTCCATCTCTGTTGTCTCTCTACTACACTATAGTACTGCATCAGGTACCACTGTTCACTATCTGTCCATCTCTGTTGTCTCTCTACTACACTATAGTACTGCATCAGGTACCACTGTTCACACTATCTATCCATCTCTGTTGTCTCTCTACTACACTATAGTACTGCATCAGGTAACACTGTTCACACTATCTATCCATCTCTGTTGTCTCTCTACTACACTATAGTACTGCATCAGGTAACACTGTTCACTATCTATCCATCTCTGTTGTCTCTACTACACTATAGTACTGCATCAGGTAACACTGTTCACTATCTATCCATCTCTGTTGTCTCTACTACACTATAGTACTGCATCAGGTACCACTGTTCACTATCTATCCATCTCTGTTGTCTCTACTACACTATAGTACTGCATCAGGTACCACTGTTCACTATCTATCCATCTCTGTTGTCTCTCTACTACACTATAGTACTGCATCAGGTACCACTGTTCACTATCTATCCATCTCTGTTGTCTCTCTACTACACTATAGTACTGCATCAGGTAACACTGTTCACTATCTGTCCATCTCTGTTGTCTCTACTACACTATAGTACTGCATCAGGTACCACTGTTCACTATCTGTCCATCTCTGTTGTCTCTACTACACTATAGTACTGCATCAGGTACCACTGTTCACACTATCTATCCATCTCTGTTGTCTCTCTACTACACTATAGTACTGCATCAGGTACCACTGTTCACACTATCTATCCATCTCTGTTGTCTCTACTACACTATAGTACTGCATCAGGTACCACTGTTCACTATCTATCCATCTCTGTTGTCTCTACTACACTATAGTACTGCATCAGGTAACACTGTTCACACTATCTATCCATCTCTGTTGTCTCTACTACACTATAGTACTGCATCAGGTACCACTGTTCACTATCTATCCATCTCTGTTGTCTCTACTACACTATAGTACTACATCAGGTAACACTGTTCACTATCTATCCATCTCTGTTGTCTCTACTACACTATAGTACTACATCAGGTACCACTGTTCACACTATCTATCCATCTCTGTTGTCTCTACTACACTATAGTACTGCATCAGGTACCACTGTTCACTATCTATCCATCTCTGTTGTCTCTACTACACTATAGTACTACATCAGGTACCACTGTTCACACTATCTATCCATCTCTGTTGTCTCTCTACTACACTATAGTACTGCATCAGGTACCACTGTTCACACTATCTATCCATCTCTGTTGTCTCTACTACACTATAGTACTACATCAGGTACCACTGTTCACACTATCTATCCATCTCTGTTGTCTCTCTACTACACTATAGTACTGCATCAGGTAACACTGTTCACTATCTATCCATCTCTGTTGTCTCTCTACTACACTATAGTACTGCATCAGGTAACACTGTTCACTATCTATCCATCTCTGTTGTCTCTACTACACTATAGTACTACATCAGGTACCACTGTTCACACTATCTATCCATCTCTGTTGTCTCTACTACACTATAGTACTGCATCAGGTACCACTGTTCACTATCTATCCATCTCTGTTGTCTCTACTACACTATAGTACTGCATCAGGTACCACTGTTCACTATCTATCCATCTCTGTTGTCTCTCTACTACACTATAGTACTGCATCAGGTAACACTGTTCACTATCTATCCATCTCTGTTGTCTCTACTACACTATAGTACTGCATCAGGTACCACTGTTCACACTATCTATCCATCTCTGTTGTCTCTCTACTACACTATAGTACTGCATCAGGTAACACTGTTCACACTATCTATCCATCTCTGTTGTCTCTACTACACTATAGTACTGCATCAGGTACCACTGTTCACACTATCTATCCATCTCTGTTGTCTCTACTACACTATAGTACTGCATCAGGTAACACTGTTCACACTATCTATCCATCTCTGTTGTCTCTACTACACTATAGTACTGCATCAGGTAACACTGTTCACACTATCTATCCATCTCTGTTGTCTCTACTACACTATAGTACTGCATCAGGTAACACTGTTCACACTATCTATCCATCTCTGTTGTCTCTACTACACTATAGTACTGCATCAGGTAACACTGTTCACACTATCTATCCATCTCTGTTGTCTCTCAACTACACTATAGTACTGCATCAGGTACCACTGTTCACTATCTATCCATCTCTGTTGTCTCTCTACTACACTATAGTACTGCATCAGGTAACACTGTTCACTATCTATCCATCTCTGTTGTCTCTACTACACTATAGTACTGCATCAGGTAACACTGTTCACTATCTATCCATCTCTGTTGTCTCTACTACACTATAGTACTGCATCAGGTACCACTGTTCACACTATCTATCCATCTCTGTTGTCTCTACTACACTATAGTACTGCATCAGGTACCACTGTTCACTATCTATCCATCTCTGTTGTCTCTCTACTACACTATAGTACTACATCAGGTACCACTGTTCACACTATCTATCCATCTCTGTTGTCTCTACTACACTATAGTACTGCATCAGGTACCACTGTTCACTATCTATCCATCTCTGTTGTCTCTCTACTACACTATAGTACTACATCAGGTACCACTGTTCACACTATCTATCCATCTCTGTTGTCTCTACTACACTATAGTACTGCATCAGGTACCCCTGTTCACACTATCTATCCATCTCTGTTGTCTCTCTACTACACTATAGTACTGCATCAGGTAACACTGTTCACACTATCTATCCATCTCTGTTGTCTCTACTACACTATAGTACTGCATCAGGTACCACTGTTCACTATCTATCCATCTCTGTTGTCTCTACTACACTATAGTACTGCATCAGGTAACACTGTTCACTATCTATCCATCTCTGTTGTCTCTACTACACTATAGTACTGCATCAGGTACCACTGTTCACTATCTATCCATCTCTGTTGTCTCTCTACTACACTATAGTACTGCATCAGGTACCACTGTTCACACTATCTATCCATCTCTGTTGTCTCTCTACTACACTATAGTACTACATCAGGTACCACTGTTCACACTATCTATCCATCTCTGTTGTCTCTACTACACTATAGTACTGCATCAGGTACCACTGTTCACTATCTATCCATCTCTGTTGTCTCTACTACACTATAGTACTGCATCAGGTACCACTGTTCACTATCTATCCATCTCTGTTGTCTCTGCTACACTATAGTACTGCATCAGGTACCACTGTTCACACTATCTATCCATCTCTGTTGTCTCTACTACACTATAGTACTGCATCAGGTAACACTGTTCACTATCTATCCATCTCTGTTGTCTCTGCTACACTATAGTACTGCATCAGGTACCACTGTTCACTATCTATCCATCTCTGTTGTCTCTACTGCACTATAGTACTGCATCAGGTACCACTGTTCACTATCTATCCATCTCTGTTGTCTCTACTACACTATAGTACTGCATCAGGTAACACTGTTCACTATCTATCCATCTCTGTTGTCTCTCTACTACACTATAGTACTGCATCAGGTACCACTGTTCACACTATCTATCCATCTCTGTTGTCTCTCTACTACACTATAGTACTGCATCAGGTAACACTGTTCACTATCTATCCATCTCTGTTGTCTCTACTACACTATAGTACTGCATCAGGTAACACTGTTCACTATCTATCCATCTCTGTTGTCTCTCTACTACACTATAGTAGTGCATCAGGTAACACTGTTCACTATCTATCCATCTCTGTTGTCTCTCAACTACACTATAGTACTGCATCAGGTACCACTGTTCACTATCTATCCATCTCTGTTGTCTCTCTACTACACTATAGTACTGCATCAGGTAACACTGTTCACTATCTATCCATCTCTGTTGTCTCTCTACTACACTATAGTACTGCATCAGGTAACACTGTTCACACTATCTATCCATCTCTGTTGTCTCTACTACACTATAGTACTGCATCAGGTACCACTGTTCACACTATCTATCCATCTCTGTTGTCTCTCTACTACACTATAGTACTGCATCAGGTACCACTGTTCACTATCTATCCATCTCTGTTGTCTCTACTACACTATAGTACTGCATCAGGTAACACTGTTCACACTATCTATCCATCTCTGTTGTCTCTACTACACTATAGTACTGCATCAGGTACCACTGTTCACTATCTATCCATCTCTGTTGTCTCTACTACACTATAGTACTGCATCAGGTACCACTGTTCACTATCTATCCATCTCTGTTGTCTCTCTACTACACTATAGTACTGCATCAGGTACCACTGTTCACACTATCTATCCATCTCTGTTGTCTCTCTACTACACTATAGTACTGCATCAGGTACCACTGTTCACACTATCTATCCATCTCTGTTGTCTCTACTACACTATAGTACTGCATCAGGTACCACTGTTCACTATCTATCCATCTCTGTCTCTACTACACTATAGTACTGCATCAGGTACCACTGTTCACTATCTATCCATCTCTGTTGTCTCTGCTACACTATAGTACTGCATCAGGTACCACTGTTCACACTATCTATCCATCTCTGTTGTCTCTACTACACTATAGTACTGCATCAGGTACCACTGTTCACTATCTATCCATCTCTGTTGTCTCTACTACACTATAGTACTGCATCAGGTACCACTGTTCACTATCTATCCATCTCTGTTGTCTCTCTACTACACTATAGTACTGCATCAGGTAACACTGTTCACACTATCTATCCATCTCTGTTGTCTCTACTACACTATAGTACTGCATCAGGTACCACTGTTCACTATCTATCCATCTCTGTTGTCTCTCTACTACACTATAGTACTGCATCAGGTAACACTGTTCACTATCTATCCATCTCTGTTGTCTCTCTACTACACTATAGTACTGCATCAGGTAACACTGTTCACACTATCTATCCATCTCTGTTGTCTCTCTACTACACTATAGTACTGCATCAGGTAACACTGTTCACACTATCTATCCATCTCTGTTGTCTCTACTACACTATAGTACTGCATCAGGTAACACTGTTCACTATCTATCCATCTCTGTTGTCTCTACTACACTATAGTACTGCATCAGGTACCACTGTTCACTATCTATCCATCTCTGTTGTCTCTACTACACTATAGTACTGCATCAGGTAACACTGTTCACTATCTATCCATCTCTGTTGTCTCTCTACTACACATAGTACTGCATCAGGTACCACTGTTCACGCTATCTATCCATCTCTGTTGTCTCTACTACACTATAGTACTGCATCAGGTAACACTGTTCACTATCTATCCATCTCTGTTGTCTCTACTACACTATAGTACTGCATCAGGTACCACTGTTCACACTATCTATCCATCTCTGTTGTCTCTACTACACTATAGTACTGCATCAGGTACCACTGTTCACTATCTATCCATCTCTGTTGTCTCTCTACTACACTATAGTACTGCATCAGGTACCACTGTTCACACTATCTATCCATCTCTGTTGTCTCTACTACACTATAGTACTGCATCAGGTAACACTGTTCACACTATCTATCCATCTCTGTTGTCTCTACTACACTATAGTACTGCATCAGGTACCACTGTTCACTATCTATCCATCTCTGTTGTCTCTCAACTACACTATAGTACTGCATCAGGTACCACTGTTCACTATCTATCCATCTCTGTTGTCTCTACTACACTATAGTACTGCATCAGGTAACACTGTTCACACTATCTATCCATCTCTGTTGTCTCTACTACACTATAGTACTGCATCAGGTACCACTGTTCACACTATCTATCCATCTCTGTTGTCTCTCTACTACACTATAGTACTGCATCAGGTAACACTGTTCACACTATCTATCCATCTCTGTTGTCTCTACTACACTATAGTACTGCATCAGGTACCACTGTTCACTATCTATCCATCTCTGTTGTCTCTACTACACTATAGTACTGCATCAGGTAACACTGTTCACACTATCTATCCATCTCTGTTGTCTCTCTACTACACTATAGTACTGCATCAGGTAACACTGTTCACTATCTATCCATCTCTGTTGTCTCTCTACTACACTATAGTACTGCATCAGGTAACACTGTTCACACTATCTATCCATCTCTGTTGTCTCTACTACACTATAGTACTGCATCAGGTAACACTGTTCACTATCTATCCATCTCTGTTGTCTCTCTACTACACTATAGTACTGCATCAGGTACCACTGTTCACGCTATCTATCCATCTCTGTTGTCTCTACTACACTATAGTACTGCATCAGGTAACACTGTTCACTATCTATCCATCTCTGTTGTCTCTACTACACTATAGTACTGCATCAGGTACCACTGTTCACACTATCTATCCATCTCTGTTGTCTCTACTACACTATAGTACTGCATCAGGTAACACTGTTCACTATCTATCCATCTCTGTTGTCTCTCTACTACACTATAGTACTGCATCAGGTAACACTGTTCACACTATCTATCCATCTCTGTTGTCTCTACTACACTATAGTACTGCATCAGGTACCACTGTTCACACTATCTATCCATCTCTGTTGTCTCTCTACTACACTATAGTACTGCATCAGGTACCACTGTTCACTATCTATCCATCTCTGTTGTCTCTCTACTACACTATAGTACTGCATCAGGTAACACTGTTCACTATCTATCCATCTCTGTTGTCTCTACTACACTATAGTACTGCATCAGGTACCACTGTTCACACTATCTATCCATCTCTGTTGTCTCTCTACTACACTATAGTACTGCATCAGGTACCACTGTTCACTATCTATCCATCTCTGTTGTCTCTCTACTACACTATAGTACTGCATCAGGTACCACTGTTCACACTATCTATCCATCTCTGTTGTCTCTCTACTACACTATAGTACTGCATCAGGTAACACTGTTCACTATCTATCCATCTCTGTTGTCTCTACTACACTATAGTACTGCATCAGGTAACACTGTTCACTATCTATCCATCTCTGTTGTCTCTACTACACTATAGTACTGCATCAGGTACCACTGTTCACTATCTATCCATCTCTGTTGTCTCTACTACACTATAGTACTGCATCAGGTACCACTGTTCACTATCTATCCATCTCTGTTGTCTCTCTACTACACTATAGTACTGCATCAGGTACCACTGTTCACACTATCTATCCATCTCTGTTGTCTCTACTACACTATAGTACTGCATCAGGTACCACTGTTCACTATCTATCCATCTCTGTTGTCTCTACTACACTATAGTACTGCATCAGGTAACACTGTTCACACTATCTATCCATCTCTGTTGTCTCTCTACTACACTATAGTACTGCATCAGGTAACACTGTTCACACTATCTATCCATCTCTGTTGTCTCTACTACACTATAGTACTGCATCAGGTACCACTGTTCACACTATCTATCCATCTCTGTTGTCTCTACTACACTATAGTACTGCATCAGGTACCACTGTTCACTATCTATCCATCTCTGTTGTCTCTCTACTACACTATAGTACTGCATCAGGTACCACTGTTCACACTATCTATCCATCTCTGTTGTCTCTCTACTACACTATAGTACTGCATCAGGTACCACTGTTCACACTATCTATCCATCTCTGTTGTCTCTCTACTACACTATAGTACTGCATCAGGTACCACTGTTCACTATCTATCCATCTCTGTTGTCTCTCTACTACACTATAGTACTGCATCAGGTACCACTGTTCACTATCTATCCATCTCTGTTGTCTCTCTACTACACTATAGTACTGCATCAGGTAACACTGTTCACTATCTATCCATCTCTGTTGTCTCTCTACTACACTATAGTACTGCATCAGGTACCACTGTTCACACTATCTATCCATCTCTGTTGTCTCTACTACACTATAGTACTGCATCAGGTACCACTGTTCACACTATCTATCCATCTCTGTTGTCTCTACTACACTATAGTACTGCATCAGGTAACACTGTTCACTATCTATCCATCTCTGTTGTCTCTACTACACTATAGTACTGCATCAGGTACCACTGTTCACTATCTATCCATCTCTGTTGTCTCTACTACACTATAGTACTGCATCAGGTAACACTGTTCACTATCTATCCATCTCTGTTGTCTCTACTACACTATAGTACTGCATCAGGTAACACTGTTCACTATCTATCCATCTCTGTTGTCTCTACTACACTATAGTACTGCATCAGGTACCACTGTTCACTATCTATCCATCTCTGTTGTCTCTCTACTACACTATAGTACTGCATCAGGTACCACTGTTCACTATCTATCCATCTCTGTTGTCTCTCTACTACACTATAGTACTGCATCAGGTAACACTGTTCACTATCTATCCATCTCTGTTGTCTCTACTACACTATAGTACTGCATCAGGTACCACTGTTCACACTATCTATCCATCTCTGTTGTCTCTACTACACTATAGTACTGCATCAGGTACCACTGTTCACACTATCTATCCATCTCTGTTGTCTCTCTACTACACTATAGTACTGCATCAGGTAACACTGTTCACTATCTATCCATCTCTGTTGTCTCTACTACACTATAGTACTGCATCAGGTACCACTGTTCACTATCTATCCATCTCTGTTGTCTCTACTACACTATAGTACTGCATCAGGTAACACTGTTCACACTATCTATCCATCTCTGTTGTCTCTACTACACTATAGTACTGCATCAGGTACCACTGTTCACTATCTATCCATCTCTGTTGTCTCTCTACTACACTATAGTACTGCATCAGGTACCACTGTTCACACTATCTATCCATCTCTGTTGTCTCTCTACTACACTATAGTACTGCATCAGGTACCACTGTTCACACTATCTATCCATCTCTGTTGTCTCTCTACTACACTATAGTACTGCATCAGGTACCACTGTTCACTATCTATCCATCTCTGTTGTCTCTCTACTACACTATAGTACTGCATCAGGTACCACTGTTCACTATCTATCCATCTCTGTTGTCTCTCTACTACACTATAGTACTGCATCAGGTAACACTGTTCACTATCTATCCATCTCTGTTGTCTCTACTACACTATAGTACTGCATCAGGTACCACTGTTCACACTATCTATCCATCTCTGTTGTCTCTACTACACTATAGTACTGCATCAGGTAACACTGTTCACTATCTATCCATCTCTGTTGTCTCTACTACACTATAGTACTGCATCAGGTACCACTGTTCACTATCTATCCATCTCTGTTGTCTCTACTACACTATAGTACTGCATCAGGTAACACTGTTCACTATCTATCCATCTCTGTTGTCTCTACTACACTATAGTACTGCATCAGGTACCACTGTTCACTATCTATCCATCTCTGTTGTCTCTACTACACTATAGTACTGCATCAGGTAACACTGTTCACACTATCTATCCATCTCTGTTGTCTCTACTACACTATAGTACTGCATCAGGTAACACTGTTCACTATCTATCCATCTCTGTTGTCTCTACTACACTATAGTACTGCATCAGGTACCACTGTTCACACTATCTATCCATCTCTGTTGTCTCTCTACTACACTATAGTACTGCATCAGGTACCACTGTTCACTATCTATCCATCTCTGTTGTCTCTCAACTACACTAAAGTACTGCATCAGGTACCACTGTTCACTATCTATCCATCTCTGTTGTCTCTCTACTACACTATAGTACTGCATCAGGTACCACTGTTCACTATCTATCCATCTCTGTTGTCTCTCAACTACACTATAGTACTGCATCAGGTACCACTGTTCACACTATCTATCCATCTCTGTTGTCTCTACTACACTATAGTACTGCATCAGGTACCACTGTTCACTATCTATCCATCTCTGTTGTCTCTCTACTACACTATAGTACTGCATCAGGTACCACTGTTCACTATCTATCCATCTCTGTTGTCTCTACTACACTATAGTACTGCATCAGGTACCACTGTTCACTATCTATCCATCTCTGTTGTCTCTACTACACTATAGTACTACATCAGGTACCACTGTTCACACTATCTATCCATCTCTGTTGTCTCTACTACACTATAGTACTGCATCAGGTAACACTGTTCACTATCTATCCATCTCTGTTGTCTCTCTACTACACTATAGTACTGCATCAGGTACCACTGTTCACACTATCTATCCATCTCTGTTGTCTCTCTACTACACTATAGTACTGCATCAGGTATCACTGTTCACACTATCTATCCATCTCTGTTGTCTCTACTACACTATAGTACTGCATCAGGTAACACTGTTCACTATCTATCCATCTCTGTTGTCTCTCTACTACACTATAGTAGTGCATCAGGTAACACTGTTCACTATCTATCCATCTCTGTTGTCTCTCTACTACACTATAGTACTGCATCAGGTAACACTGTTCACACTATCTATCCATCTCTGTTGTCTCTCTACTACACTATAGTACTGCATCAGGTAACACTGTTCACACTATCTATCCATCTCAGTTGTCTCTCTACTACACTATAGTACTGCATCAGGTACCACTGTTCACACTATCTATCCATCTCTGTTGTCTCTACTACACTATAGTACTGCATCAGGTAACACTGTTCACTATCTATCCATCTCTGTTGTCTCTACTACACTATAGTACTGCATCAGGTACCACTGTTCACTATCTATCCATCTCTGTTGTCTCTACTACACTATAGTACTGCATCAGGTACCACTGTTCACACTATCTATCCATCTCTGTTGTCTCTACTACACTATAGTACTGCATCAGGTACCACTGTTCACTATCTATCCATCTCTGTTGTCTCTCTACTACACTATAGTACTGCATCAGGTAACACTGTTCACTATCTATCCATCTCTGTTGTCTCTACTACACTATAGTACTGCATCAGGTACCACTGTTCACTATCTATCCATCTCTGTTGTCTCTCTACTACACTATAGTACTGCATCAGGTAACACTGTTCACTATCTATCCATCTCTGTTGTCTCTCTACTACACTATAGTACTGCATCAGGTACTACTGTTCACACTATCTATCCATCTCTGTTGTCTCTCTACTACACTATAGTACTGCATCAGGTACCACTGTTCACACTATCTATCCATCTCTGTTGTCTCTCTACTACACTATAGTACTGCATCAGGTAACACTG
Organism: Oncorhynchus masou masou; assembly: GCF_036934945.1. NCBI lineage: Eukaryota > Metazoa > Chordata > Actinopteri > Salmoniformes > Salmonidae > Oncorhynchus > Oncorhynchus masou. The sequence goes on from NW_027008837.1 coordinate 12,474, forward strand.
TTCACTATCTATCCATCTCTGTTGTCTCTACTACACTATAGTACTGCATCAGGTACCACTGTTCACTATCTATCCATCTCTGTTGTCTCTACTACACTATAGTACTGCATCAGGTACCACTGTTCACACTATCTATCCATCTCTGTTGTCTCTCTACTACACTATAGTACTGCATCAGGTACCACTGTTCACTATCTATCCATCTCTGTTGTCTCTACTACACTATAGTACTGCATCAGGTACCACTGTTCACACTATCTATCCATCTCTGTTGTCTCTACTACACTATAGTACTGCATCAGGTACCACTGTTCACACTATCTGTCCATCTCTGTTGTCTCTCTACTACACTATAGTATTGCATCAGGTACCACTGTTCACTATCTATCCATCTCTGTTGTCTCTCTACTACACTATAGTACTGCATCAGGTACCACTGTTCACACTATCTATCCATCTCTGTTGTCTCTACTACACTATAGTACTGCATCAGGTAACACTGTTCACTATCTATCCATCTCTGTTGTCTCTCTACTACACTATAGTACTACATCAGGTACCACTGTTCACTATCTATCCATCTCTGTTGTCTCTACTACACTATAGTACTGCATCAGGTACCACTGTTCACTATCTATCCATCTCTGTTGTCTCTCTACTACACTATAGTACTGCATCAGTTAACACTGTTCACACTATCTGTCCATCTCTGTTGTCTCTACTACACTATAGTACTACATCAGGTACCACTGTTCACTATCTATCCATCTCTGTTGTCTCTCTACTACACTATAGTACTGCATCAGGTAACACTGTTCACTATCTATCCATCTCTGTTGTCTCTACTACACTATAGTACTGCATCAGGTACCACTGTTCACTATCTATCCATCTCTGTTGTCTCTACTACACTATAGTACTGCATCAGGTATCACTGTTCACACTATCTATCCATCTCTGTTGTCTCTACTACACTATAGTACTGCATCAGGTATCACTGTTCACACTATCTGTCCATCTCTGTTGTCTCTACTACACTATAGTACTGCATCAGGTACCACTGTTCACACTATCTATCCATCTCTGTTGTCTCTACTACACTATAGTACTGCATCAGGTACCACTGTTCACACTATCTATCCATCTCTGTTGTCTCTACTACACTATAGTACTGCATCAGGTACCACTGTTCATTATCTATCCATCTCTGTTGTCTCTCTACTACACTATAGTACTGCATCAGGTACCACTGTTCACTATCTATCCATCTCTGTTGTCTCTACTACACTATAGTACTGCATCAGGTACCACTGTTCACACTATCTATCCATCTCTGTTGTCTCTCTACTACACTATAGTACTGCATCAGGTACCACTGTTCACACTATCTATCCATCTCTGTTGTCTCTACTACACTATAGTACTGCATCAGGTACCACTGTTCACACTATCTATCCATCTCTGTTGTCTCTACTACACTATAGTACTGCATCAGGTACCACTGTTCACTATCTATCCATCTCTGTTGTCTCTCTACTACACTATAGTACTGCATCAGGTACCACTGTTCACACTATCTATCCATCTCTGTTGTCTCTACTACACTATAGTACTGCATCAGGTACCACTGTTCACTATCTATCCATCTCTGTTGTCTCTCTACTACACTATAGTACTGCATCAGGTACCACTGTTCACACTATCTATCCATCTCTGTTGTCTCTCTACTACACTATAGTACTGCATCAGGTACCACTGTTCACTATCTATCCATCTCTGTTGTCTCTACTACACTATAGTACTGCATCAGGTACCACTGTTCACTATCTATCCATCTCTGTTGTCTCTACTACACTATAGTACTGCATCAGGTACCACTGTTCACTATCTATCCATCTCTGTTGTCTCTACTACACTATAGTACTGCATCAGGTACCACTGTTCACTATCTATCCATCTCTGTTGTCTCTACTACACTATAGTACTGCATCAGGTACCACTGTTCACTATCTATCCATCTCTGTTGTCTCTCTACTACACTATAGTACTGCATCTGTTACCACTGTTCACTATCTATCCATCTCTGTTGTCTCTCTACTACACTATAGTACTGCATCAGGTAACACTGTTCACTATCTATCCATCTCTGTTGTCTCTCTACTACACTATAGTACTGCATCAGGTACCACTGTTCACTATCTATCCATCTCTGTTGTCTCTCTACTACACTATAGTACTGCATCTGTTACCACTGTTCACTATCTATCCATCTCTGTTGTCTCTCTACTACACTATAGTACTGCATCAGGTAACACTGTTCACTATCTATCCATCTCTGTTGTCTCTCTACTACACTATAGTACTGCATCAGGTACCACTGTTCACTATCTATCCATCTCTGTTGTCTCTCTACTACACTATAGTACTGCATCAGGTAACACTGTTCACACTATCTATCCATCTCTGTTGTCTCTACTACACTATAGTACTGCATCAGGTAACACTGTTCACACTATCTATCCATCTCTGTTGTCTCTACTACACTATAGTACTGCATCAGGTACCACTGTTCACACTATCTGTCCATCTCTGTTGTCTCTACTACACTATAGTACTGCATCAGGTACCACTGTTCACTATCTATCCATCTCTGTTGTCTCTCTACTACACTATAGTACTGCATCAGGTAACACTGTTCACACTATCTATCCATCTCTGTTGTCTCTACTACACTATAGTACTGCATCAGGTACCACTGTTCACACTATCTGTCCATCTCTGTTGTCTCTACTACACTATAGTACTGCATCAGGTACCACTGTTCACTATCTATCCATCTCTGTTGTCTCTACTACACTATAGTACTGCATCAGGTACCACTGTTCACTATCTATCCATCTCTGTTGTCTCTACTACACTATAGTACTGCATCAGGTACCACTGTTCACTATCTATCCATCTCTGTTGTCTCTCTACTACACTATAGTACTGCATCAGGTAACACTGTTCACTATCTATCCATCTCTGTTGTCTCTACTACACTATAGTACTGCATCAGGTACCACTGTTCACTATCTATCCATCTCTGTTGTCTCTACTACACTATAGTACTGCATCAGGTACCACTGTTCACACTATCTGTCCATCTCTGTTGTCTCTACTACACTATAGTACTGCATCAGGTAACACTGTTCACTATCTATCCATCTCTGTTGTCTCTCTACTACACTATAGTACTGCATCAGGTACCACTGTTCACTATCTATCCATCTCTGTTGTCTCTCTACTACACTATAGTACTGCATCAGGTAACACTGTTCACTATCTGTCCATCTCTGTTGTCTCTACTACACTATAGTACTACATCAGGTACCACTGTTCACACTATCTGTCCATCTCTGTTGTCTCTCTACTACACTATAGTACTGCATCAGGTACCACTGTTCACACTATCTGTCCATCTCTGTTGTCTCTACTACACTATAGTACTGCATCAGGTACCACTGTTCACACTATCTATCCATCTCTGTTGTCTCTCTACTACACTATAGTACTGCATCAGGTACCACTGTTCACTATCTATCCATCTCTGTTGTCTCTACTACACTATAGTACTGCATCAGGTAACACTGTTCACTATCTATCCATCTCTGTTGTCTCTACTACACTATAGTACTGCATCAGGTACCACTGTTCACTATCTATCCATCTCTGTTGTCTCTACTACACTATAGTACTGCATCAGGTACCACTGTTCACTATCTATCCATCTCTGTTGTCTCTCTACTACACTATAGTACTGCATCAGGTAACACTGTTCACTATCTATCCATCTCTGTTGTCTCTCTACTACACTATAGTACTGCATCAGGTACCACTGTTCACTATCTATCCATCTCTGTTGTCTCTCTACTACACTATAGTACTGCATCAGGTACCACTGTTCACTATCTATCCATCTCTGTTGTCTCTACTACACTATAGTACTGCATCAGGTACCACTGTTCACACTATCTATCCATCTCTGTTGTCTCTCTACTACACTATAGTACTGCATCAGGTACCACTGTTCACTATCTATCCATCTCTGTTGTCTCTACTACACTATAGTACTGCATCAGGTACCACTGTTCACTATCTATCCATCTCTGTTGTCTCTACTACACTATAGTACTGCATCAGGTAACACTGTTCACACTATCTATCCATCTCTGTTGTCTCTACTACACTATAGTACTACATCAGGTACCACTGTTCACTATCTATCCATCTCTGTTGTCTCTACTACACTATAGTACTGCATCAGGTACCACTGTTCACTATCTATCCATCTCTGTTGTCTCTCTACTACACTATAGTACTGCATCAGGTAACACTGTTCACACTATCTATCCATCTCTGTTGTCTCTACTACACTATAGTACTGCATCAGGTACCACTGTTCACTATCTATCCATCTCTGTTGTCTCTACTACACTATAGTACTGCATCAGGTAACACTGTTCACACTATCTATCCATCTCTGTTGTCTCTCTACTACACTATAGTACTGCATCAGGTACCACTGTTCACACTATCTATCCATCTCTGTTGTCTCTACTACACTATAGTACTGCATCAGGTAACACTGTTCACTATCTGTCCATCTCTGTTGTCTCTACTACACTATAGTACTGCATCAGGTACCACTGTTCACTATCTATCCATCTCTGTTGTCTCTCTACTACACTATAGTACTGCATCAGGTATCACTGTTCACACTATCTATCCATCTCTGTTGTCTCTACTACACTATAGTACTACATCAGGTACCACTGTTCACACTATCTATCCATCTCTGTTGTCTCTCTACTACACTATAGTACTGCATCAGGTACCACTGTTCACACTATCTATCCATCTCTGTTGTCTCTCTACTACACTATAGTACTGCATCAGGTACCACTGTTCACACTATCTATCCATCTCTGTTGTCTCTCTACTACACTATAGTACTGCATCAGGTAACACTGTTCACACTATCTATCCATCTCTGTTGTCTCTACTACACTATAGTACTGCATCAGGTACCACTGTTCACTATCTGTCCATCTCTGTTGTCTCTCTACTACACTATAGTACTGCATCAGGTACCACTGTTCACTATCTATCCATCTCTGTTGTCTCTCTACTACACTATAGTACTGCATCAGGTACCACTGTTCACTATCTGTCCATCTCTGTTGTCTCTCTACTACACTATAGTACTGCATCAGGTACCACTGTTCACTATCTATCCATCTCTGTTGTCTCTACTACACTATAGTACTGCATCAGGTACCACTGTTCACTATCTATCCATCTCTGTTGTCTCTCTACTACACTATAGTACTGCATCAGGTACCACTGTTCACACTATCTATCCATCTCTGTTGTCTCTACTACACTATAGTACTGCATCAGGTACCACTGTTCACTATCTATCCATCTCTGTTGTCTCTCTACTACACTATAGTACTGCATCAGGTAACACTGTTCACTATCTATCCATCTCTGTTGTCTCTACTACACTATAGTACTGCATCAGGTAACACTGTTCACTATCTATCCATCTCTGTTGTCTCTACTACACTATAGTACTGCATCAGGTACCACTGTTCACTATCTGTCCATCTCTGTTGTCTCTACTACACTATAGTACTGCATCAGGTACCACTGTTCACACTATCTATCCATCTCTGTTGTCTCTACTACACTATAGTACTGCATCAGGTACCACTGTTCACACTATCTATCCATCTCTGTTGTCTCTACTACACTATAGTACTGCATCAGGTAACACTGTTCACACTATCTATCCATGTCTGTTGTCTCTCTACTACACTATAGTACTGCATCAGGTAACACTGTTCACTATCTATCCATCTCTGTTGTCTCTACTACACTATAGTACTGCATCAGGTAACACTGTTCACACTATCTATCCATGTCTGTTGTCTCTCTACTACACTATAGTACTGCATCAGGTACCACTGTTCACTATCTATCCATCTCTGTTGTCTCTACTACACTATAGTACTGCATCAGGTACCACTGTTCACTATCTATCCATCTCTGTTGTCTCTACTACACTATAGTCCTGTTCAGCTACATACACACTCTCTCTCCTCTTTCTCTCTCTTTTAAATATATATATATATATATAGCCAGCTCTGCTTTCAGAAAGCCTTTCTAAATAGCAAGGCTATGCTCTCTGAGTCTGTACGTAGTCAAATCTCTTTGTCTGTCTGTGTGACATTCGGCAGTATACATCCACTTGATCCAGCTTGGGACACTATACACATACTTTCTCAAACTCCTGCCTTTCCCCTCCTTACCCACAGGTGGCGCTGTACAGCATGTATGTGGCCTGTATGGCGTTCCATGCTAAAGTGAGTGACCCGGTGATTGGTGGGACTTACATGACCCTGCTGAACACGGTCACCAACCTGGGGGGAAACTGGCCCTCCACCCTGGCATTGTGGATGGTCGACCCACTCACCTCTAAGGAGTGCCAGGGAGCTGCCGGGCAGAAATGTGGCTCCCCAGAGGAGACGGGGGTAAGTGGGAGAGAATTACCTCAGAGTATTCCCATTGTACTGTCGTAGTACATTAAATAGCTGTGGAAACACTCCTCTTAACCGTATCTCTGTCTTTTTTCTCTCTCTTCCCTCCTACAGCTGTGTGTTAAGGAGGGCGGTGTGTGTGTGACGTCGTTGGATGGTTACTATGTGGAGTCGGTGGTGTGTGTGTTGATAGGACTAGCGTGGTGGGTGTGGCTAGGGAACAGGATGAGAAGGCTACAGGACCAGAGCCCTGCAGCGTGGAGGTGCAGGATCGGCCAATGACAACGTTCACCCAGCTCCTGACCCCGGCAAGGCCAATCGCCAGACAGCTACAGTCTGATATAAAAGCTTCTGTCAGCTCAGCCTTTGACCCTGGCCTGAACATCACTTCCTCTCTCTCTCATTTCTGTTTTTCTGTCTTCCTCCGACTCCTTATTTCTCTCCTTTCTCTGTCCATCTCTTTCTCCTTCTCTGACTCTTTATTTCTCTCCTTTCTCTGTCCATCTCTTTCTCCTTCTCTGACTCTTTATTTCTCTCCTTCCTCTGTCCATCTCTCTCTCCTTCTCTGACTCTTTATTTCTCTCCTTTATCTGTCCATCTCTTTCTCCTTCTCTGACTCTTTATTTCTCTCCTTCCTCTGTCCATCTCTTTCTCCTTCTCTGACTCTTTATTTCTCTCCTTTCTCTGTCCATCTCTCTCTCCTTCTCTGACTCTTTATTTCTCTCCTTTCTCTGTCCATCTCTTTCTCCTTCTCTGACTCTTTATTTCTCTCCTTTCTCTGTCCATCTCTCTCTCCTTCTCTGACTCTTTATTTCTCTCCTTTCTCTGTCCATCTCTCTCTCCTTCTGACTCTTTATTTCTCTCCTTTCTCTGTCCATCTCTCTCTCCTTCTCTGACTCCTTATTTCTCTCCTTTCTCTGTCCATCTCTCTCTCCTTCTGACTCTTTATTTCTCTCCTTTCTCTGTCCATCTCTCTCCTTCTCTGACTCTTTATTTCTCTCCTTTCTCTGTCCATCTTTCTCCTTCTGACTCTTTATTTCTCTCCTTTCTCTGTCCATCTTTCTCCTTCTCTGACTCTTTATTTCTCTCCTTTCTCTGTCCATCTTTCTCCTTCTCTGACTCTTTATTTCTCTCCTTTCTCTGTCCATCTCTCTCTCCTTCTGACTCTTTATTTCTCTCCTTTCTCTGTCCATCTCTCTCTCCTTCTCTGACTCTTTATTTCTCTCCTTCCTCTGTCCATCTCTCTCTCCTTCTCTGACTCTTTATTTCTCTCCTTTCTCTGTCCATCTCTCTCTCCTTCTCTGACTCTTTATTTCTCTCCTTTCTCTGTCCATCTCTTTCTCCTTCTCTGACTCTTTATTTCTCTCCTTTCTCTGTCCATCTCTTTCTCCTTCTCTGACTCTTTATTTCTCTCCTTCCTCTGTCCATCTCTCTCTCCTTCTCTGACTCTTTATTTCTCTCCTTCCTCTGTCCATCTCCTTCTCTGACTCTTTATTTCTCTCCTTCCTCTGTCCATCTCTCTCTCCTTCTCTGACTCTTTATTTCTCTCCTTTATCTGTCCATCTCTTTCTCCTTCTCTGACTCTTTATTTCTCTCCTTTATCTGTCCATCTCTTTCTCCTTCTCTGACTCTTTATTTCTCTCCTTTATCTGTCCATCTCTTTCTCCTTCTCTGACTCTTTATTTCTCTCCTTTCTCTGTCCATCTCTCTCTCCTTCTGACTCTTTATTTCTCTCCTTTCTCTGTCCATCTCTCTCTCCTTCTCTGACTCTTTATTTCTCTCCTTCCTCTGTCCATCTCTCTCTCCTTCTCTGACTCTTTATTTCTCTCCTTTCTCTGTCCATCTCTCTCTCCTTCTCTGACTCTTTATTTCTCTCCTTTCTCTGTCCATCTCTTTCTCCTTCTCTGACTCTTTATTTCTCTCCTTCCCTCTGTCTATCTCTCTCTCCTTCTCTGACTCTTTATTTCTCTCCTTCCTCTGTCTCTCTCTCTCCTTCTCTGACTCTTTATTTCTCTCCTTTCTCTGTCCATCTCCTTCTCTGACTCTTTATTTCTCTCCTTCCTCTGTCCATCTCTCTCTCCTTCTCTGACTCTTTATTTCTCTCCTTCCTCTGTCTATCTCTCTCTCCTTCTCTGACTCTTTATTTCTCTCCTTCCTCTGTCCATCTCCTTCTCTGACTCTTTATTTCTCTCCTTTCTCTGTCCATCTCTCTCTCCTTCTCTGATGACTCTTCTCAGTGTCTCTATTTTTCCCTCTCCCCTTCTTCCCTTCCTTTGCTCAGTGTAATATTGTCCTTCAGCAGTCTGTCTCTGCTTTAACTGTAATTGTGGTCCGGCCACCACCAGACTATGGACCATAACGGTCAATAACCACATACTCTCTTGGAGAGTCAAGAGTTACATTTCTCCTTGCAACGTCACATCCTCACCATGGCTTCTGTGGGTGCCGCTTCAACTATGTCCCATTGGAAACAAAAGAAGGAACTATTCTTCTTGCTAGGAATATTTACAGTAGACATAGCTGCTCCTTCTCAATCCACATTGTCTGCTACTATTTCACTATTTCACTTTCTCACTGTTTATTTGTGCCTTGCTCTGTTCTTCAAAGACTCTGATTTTAAAGTTAGTCAGATATTTTTTAAAAGGCATTCATCAACGAACGGTCATAAAAAGCAAACCACATATATATGGAGGGTTAAATATGAACTTTGAGATGTACAGCCAAGACCTAGTTGATAAATAGATCACGTTTCTGTGTGGAACATGGGAGTCAGAAATCACTATTCTTGATGTGAATCTATTGTCCCTTCGAAAGAAATGCCTAAATTATAACAGTACTGTTTTAATATACACTGAGTGTATAAAACATTAGGAACACCTTCCTATTGAGTTACTATGTTAAACGTTCCTAATGTTGAATTGCACCCCCCTCCTTTTGCCATGTTGACACCAATGCTTCGCACAGTTGTCAAGTTGGCTGGATGTCCTTTGGGTGTTGGACCATTCTTGATGGGAAAACTGTTGAGCGTGAAACTAGGCCACGTTGCATTTCTTTACACAAACTGGTGTGCCTGGCACCTGCTACCATACCCTGTTCAAAGGCACTTAAATATTATTCTTGACAATTCACCCTCTGAATGGCACAAACACAATTCATGTCTCAATTGTCTCCAGGCTTAAAAATCCTTCTTTAACCCGTCTCCTCCCCTTCATCTACACTGATTGAAGTGGATTTAACAGGTGCCATCAATAAAGGATCATAGCTTTCACCCGGTCAGTCTGTCTTAATGTTTTGTATACTCAGCGTATGTCTCTAATTTTTTGAATACAACAGTATTTTCTCTATACCAGCAATGACAGGTCAGAGGTTGTGTGAAAGGGAGAAGGCAGTAAACAGTCATGTCCGGATCTGGGGATCACCTGTATCGGTTCTGTTTGGTTTATGTCATAGAACATTTTAATGTTTTTCTGTTTGTTAATTCTCAAGAGTTATTTTTATTTATTTTGGGGGTCTCTGCTCTATTCTACATCAGGCTGAACAAAATAATTTGCATTGATTCATGTGTGGAACACTGATAAATCAGATTCTGTGTTTCTCCCTTAATGTCTGCCCCTAACCACCTGTCCACATTCAGATGGGGCTCGGCTCCTAAAGGTGAAAGTCAGGGTTGGGGTATAATGAGATGATCCTAGATCAGGTTGTTCTCCTTTTGTGTGTGTGTGTGGGGGGGGGGAAGACAAAGAGCACGTTGAGTTTCCACACCAATGCAAAGCCTTTATTCTGTAACTGAGACTCTTGTTAGCCTTAAACGTTTCATTTTTTAACTTTCTCTTTATTTTACATCTTGTGATGCTGCTGCATGTACATCGCCTTTTATGTCTGTGTCAGTACTTTTAACAATTTAAAATATGGCCTAAACTCTACCAGCATTCATTTACATATGGATATGTTTGACTTGTTTTGATTTACCAAATATTTAAATGAATGTTATTTGTTTTGTTTTTTTAGCACTTTTTTTTCATGTCGGTTTGTCTTCATTTCAGTTGTAAATTTCTTTTAAAAAATGTCAAAAACTCCACTCTAGTTATTTTCCAAGATGAGTGGAGGGTTTTTAAAAGAATGTTCAACTACTGAATTTCCCATGGAATACAAATGATTTGTGATGGGCTGTTGCAAACCAATCTTTGATTCCCAACTCACATTTCTAAAAGCTGACGTTAAAGACCTGCTTGGTATTGGAGTTGTCCCTAGTGGGAACAACTCCGTGGGAATCGAACCCACAACCCTGGTATTGCATGTGCCGTGCTCTACCGAGAGTGATCCCCGGGTTGGGATCAATCTCATTTAATTTCCAGTCAGTTCGGGAAGTACACTATAATTCCAATTCAATGCTTTTCAATTGGAAACATTTTAGAGAAAAAAATCAATAATTATTGACTAGAATTTCGATGTGATTGACCTGAATTCTGCACTGTACCCTGTGAGACTTGTCCGCTATGCTGTAAGATGTTCTGAGTAACTTTTGTACCAACATTCCCAAGATGTAATATTGAAAATATTTACAGTAATAAATATCTTTATGTAATACAATGAATATGCACTCTGGTTTCAAATGGTTTTATCTGATTACTCATAACATACTGTACTTTACATTGTTAAAAAATGTATTAATCCTTTGTCGGTGTGTGAAGTCATAAGAATATTTCTATACATATTTCACACCTAATTTATGCAATGTATAACATTTTCTATACACGGTATATACCTTTTCATTTTAGCAGTAGGTTTTGATAATGAAGCACTTATGAAAACGCCACACCAGATCTTCTTCCATACATTACCTGGTGAGTGGGCAGATGGCCTTTTGTTGTCTTTCAGACATTTTGACCACATACCGGTGTCCAGGAGTGAGGCTGGGACAGACGAGAAAGGAGAACATACTTATAAAAACAAGTTATGTAGCTTCTCAGGTCGCTGACGATAATTTAACCATTGTCCGGTCAAGACCCGACTGGGATACACTGCACATTCAAGCATTGAAGGGGAGGGAGTAGAAGGTTCGTTCAAATGAGACAGGAGATCAGCTGTTATTAAAATTGACTAAAGGTGTAGCTAACACGTTCTGACACCTTTGGGTAACATCTCTGTTTTCTCTTCTAGAACATCAGTACTGGACTAGCAATTGCTGGGGTAATAGTAATATCAAGGAGTATTAAATTGGTAAGTAGTTTATGCATAAAAAGTAAAATGTGGGGCAGGCATGTTCCACCAGGAGGCAGTAGTGAGTCAGGTTTTACGCAAACCCTGGGTGAAGGATGGTGGGCATTCTGTCTCTAGTCGATGTCAAGGGAATAGTCATAACGACGTTGACAGATTGTGCTGTTTTAACTAGACGAGATGAGTCCTTCCCTCTTGTTCAATGAAATGCCAGCTCTGCATAGGTTATAAGGTCAGGATCAATTTAGGATGGTAGTTGAAGAGCTGTTTGCCTAATGTGTTGTTTAGTTAGTCAGCTGAACAGCCTTTTCTTCTTAAACAGATTATCAATCTCCATCCCTTGGTTTTAGAAAGGTCCTGATCTGTCGTTTTTGTTTAGCTAATAGAATGATCTGTCGTTTTTGTTTAGCTAAAATACTGAACAAAAATATAAACGCAACATGTAAAGTGTTGGCCCCATGTTTTATGAACTGAAATAAAAGATCCCAGAAATGTTCCATATACAAAAAAAGCTTATTTCTCTAATTTTGTGCACAAATGTGTTTTCATCCCTGTTAGCAAACATCATCCCTGTTAGCAAACATTTCTCTTCTGCAAAGATAAACGACATGATCATTACACAGGTGCACCTTGTGCTGGGGACAACAAAGGGCCACTCTAAAATATGCAGTTTTGTCACACAACACAATACCACAGATGTCTCAAGTTTTGATGAAGTGTGCAATTCACATGCTGACTGCGGGAATGTCTACCAGAGCCTTTGCCAGAGAATTACATTTTCATTTCTCTACCATAAGCTGCCTCTAATGTCATTTAGAAAATATGGCAGTACGACCCCTGTTGACTAAAGGTATGGAAGATCCCCTGCTTGCTGAAGGTATGGAAGAATGGATGGGTTCACATCCCCTTCAACTTTCCCAACACACACAGACACACAAAGCCCACAGGGTAACGGTCAATTGCGCTGTAATAACGAGGATTAGGATTCACCTCCCAGCTGTTGGTAAATCTCTTCTGGTCATTCACACAGCTGTCCCCAATTAGACATTCATGTATTTACTAATCCCAAACTGTGGACACATCAAAACAGATCTATTAGTTTGTGGCTATTAGAGCGTCACAGAGTGTCATCCATAGACCATCTGCTGCTCTCTTTAACATGACTGTGTAAGCCATAGACCGTCTGCTGCTCTCTTTAATATGACTGTGTCATCCATAGACCATCTGCTGCTCTCTTTAACATGACTGTGTCAGCCATAGACCGTCTACTGCTCTCTTTAACATGACTGTGTCATCCATAGACCATCTGCTGCTCTCTTTAACATGACTGTGTAAGCCATAGACCGTCTGCTGCTCTCTTTAATATGACTGTGTCAGCCATAGACCATCTGCTGCTCTCTTTAACATGACTGTGTCAGTCATAGACCATCTGCTGCGCTCTTTAACAAGACTGCGTCATCCATAGACCATCTGCTGCTCTCTTTAACATAACTGTGTCAGCCATAGACCATCTGCTGCACTCTTTAACATGACTGTGTCAGTCATAGACCATCTGCTGCTCTCTTTAACATGACTGTGTAAGCCATAGACCGTCTGCTGCTCTCTTTAATATGACTGTGTCAGCCATAGACCATCTGCTGCTCTCTTTAACATGACTGTGTCAGTCATAGACCATCTGCTGCGCTCTTTAACAAGACTGCGTCATCCATAGACCATCTGCTGCTCTCTTTAACATAACTGTGTCAGCCATAGACCATCTGCTGCACTCTTTAACATGACTGTCAGCCATAGACCGTCTGCTGCTCTCTTTAACTATGCTGTTTGCTTGAGTGGAAGGGAACCTGGCTTTGATGTTTGCTGAAGTACTGTAGGCAACCTAATGGGTGGTCTCTCCTGTAGAGACAGTTTTTATATATCCTAAAACCAAAGTATACACTACTTTAATCCAATGAATTGAATTTGATAGGTATTGGATCATGGCTTGTTGTCTGATAAAGCGACCATCGTTTTCATCTTTATCTAATTAAGACAAACATTTTTCTAAAGAGTGAGTGAGTTTCATGCCTTCTGCCCACAATATTTAGTTTAGCTCCCTTCATCGGACTGAGTGAGCATAGTAACCCTGTTAGAGAAGAGGATAGCTGCAGTATTAAGTTATGGTTCTGCCCTGCAGTCAAACTGACGCTATTAGATACTGCTCTTTCAGCTACAGTGGCTTGCCAAAGTATTCACCACCCTGTGGCATTTTTCCTATTTTGTTTCCTGACAACCTGGAATTAACATTTTTTGGGGCGGCTTGTATCATTTGATTTATTGCATTTTGAAGATGCAATGTGTTTTTTTATTTTTTATAAGACACAATAACAAAACTTGAACGTGCATAACTATCAACCCCCAAAGTCAATACTTGTAGAGCCACCTTTTGCAGCATTTACAGCTGCATGTCTATTGGGGTATGTCTCTATAAGCGTGCCACATCGAGCCACTGGGATATTTGCACATTCTTCAAGGCAAAACTGCTCCAGCTCCTTCAAGTTGAATGGGTTCCGCTGGTGTACAGAAATCATACCACAGCTTCTCAATTGGATTGAGGTCTGGGCTTTGACAAGGCCATTCCAAGACATTAAAATGTTTCCCCTTAAACCACTCGAGTGTTGCCTTAGCAGTATTTTTAGGGTCATTGCCCTGCTGGAAGGTGAACATCCATCCCACTCTCAAATCTCTGAAGGACTGAAACAGGTTTGCCCCCAAATGTCCCTTATTTAGCGCCATCCGTTATTCCTTCAATTCTGACCAGTTTCTCAGTCCCTGCTGATGAAAACCATCCCCACAGCATGATGCTGCTCCTTGGTCTTCATAGTGCCGCTTGCTTGGTGGTGCCCCTTGCTTAGTAGTGTTGCAGACTCTGGGGCCTTTCAGAACAGGTGTATGTATACTGAGATAATGTGACAGATCATGTGACACTTAGATTGCACACAGGTGAACTTTATTTAACTAATTATGTGACTTGTGAGGGTAATTGGTTGCACCAGATCTTATTTAGGTGCTTCATAGCAAAGGGGTGAATACATATGCACACACCACTTTTCAATTTTGTTTACATTTTGTTAATCAAGTTATTTTATTCATTTCACTTCACCAATTTGGACTATTTTGTGTATGTTGTCTCTTTGACCTCCTGTTGTCTTACGACACAGGCTTGGTCTCTGGCCACAGTTTTGTTTTTGCATGTATTTCCTTGTCTGTGCTTTAAATAACACGGTATCTAGACTGCTGTCGTTGTACAGCTTTGCATAGTGCATGTCTGCTACTATATCTTTCAACAGTCTGTCTTACTGTCTGTCTGTTAGCAGGGTCGGTTACTGTGTCTGTCTGTTAACAGGGTCAGTTACTGTCTGTCTGTTAGCAGGGTCAGTTACTGTCTGGCTGTTAGCAGGGTCAGTTACTGTCTGGCTGTTAGCAGGGTCAGTTTCTGTCTGGCTGTTAGTACGGTCAGCTACTGTCTGTGTCTGTTAGCAGGGTCAGTTACTGTCTGTGTCTATTAGCAGGGTCAGTTACTGTCTGGCTGTTAGCAGGGTCGGTTACTGTGTCTGTCTGTTAGCTGGGTCAGTTACTGTCTGGCTGTTAGCAGGGTCAGTTACTGTCTGTGTCTGTTAGCAGGGTCAGTTACTGTCTGTGTCTGTTAGCTGGGTCTGTTACTGTCCGTGTCTGTTAGCTGGGTCTGTTACTGTCCGTGTCTGTTAGCAGGGTCAGTTTCTGTCTGGCTGTTAGCAGGGTCAGTTACTGTCCGTGTCTGTTAGCAGGGTCAGTTTCTGTCTGGCTGTTAGCAGGGTCAGTTACTGTCTGTCTGTTAGCAGGGTCAGTTACTGTCTGTCTGTTAGCAGGGTCAGTTACTGTCCGTGTCTGTTAGCTGGGTCTGTTACTGTCCATGTCTGTTAGCAGGGTCAGTTTCTGTCTGGCTGTTAGCAGGGTCAGTTTCTGTCTGGCTGTTAGCAGGGTCAGTTACTGTCTGTGTCTGTTAGCTGGGTCAGTTACTGTCTGTCTGTTAGCAGGGTCAGTTACTGTCTGTCTGTTAGCTGGGTCTGTTACTGTCCGTGTCTGTTAGCAGGGTCAGTTTCTGTCTGGCTGTTAGCAGGGTCAGTTACTGTCCGTGTCTGTTAGCAGGGTCAGTTACTGTCTGTCTGTTAGCAGGGTCAGTTACTGTCTGTCTGTTAGCAGGGTCAGTTACTGTCCGTGTCTGTTAGCTGGGTCTGTTACTGTCCGTGTCTGTTAGCAGGGTCAGTTTCTGTCTGGCTGTTAGCAGGGTCAGTTTCCGTCTGGCTGTTAGCAGGGTCAGTTACTGTCTGTGTCTGTTAGCAGGGTGAGTTTCTGTCTGGCTGTTAGCAGGGTCAGTTACTGTCTGGCTGTTAGCAGGGTCAGTTACTGTCTGGCTGTTAGCAGGGTCAGTTACTGTCTGGCTGTTAGCAGGGTCAGTTACTGTCTGTGTCTATTAGCAGGGTCAGTTACTGTCTGTGTCTATTAGCAGGGTCAGTTACTGTCTGTGTCTATTAGCAGGGTCAGTTACTGTCTGTGTCTATTAGCAGGGTCAGTTACTGTCTGTCTGTTAGCAGGGTCAGTTACTGTGTCTGTTAGCAGGGTCAGTTACTGTGTCTGTTAGCAGGGTGAGTTTCTGTCTGGCTGTTAGCAGGGTCAGTTACTGTCTGGCTGTTAGCAGGGTCAGTTACTGTCTGGCTGTTAGCAGGGTCAGTTACTGTCTGGCTGTTAGCAGGGTCAGTTACTGTCTGTGTCTATTAGCAGGGTCAGTTACTGTCTGTGTCTATTAGCAGGGTCAGTTACTGTCTGTGTCTATTAGCAGGGTCAGTTACTGTCTGTGTCTATTAGCAGGGTCAGTTACTGCCTGTGTCTGTTAGCTGGGTCAGTTACTGTCTGTATGTTAGCAGGGTCAGTTACTGTCTGGCTGTTAGCAGGGTCAGTTACCGTCTGTGTCTATTAGCAGGGTCAGTTACTGCCTGTGTCTGTTAGCTGGGTCAGTTACTGTAGGGTCAGTTACAGTTACAGCCCAATTTTGATCTTTTTTTTCTTCCACTAATTGGTATTTGACCAATCAGGTCAACTCTGAAAAATATCTCACGTGAAACGATCTGATGTGATTGGTCAAAAGACCAATTAGTGGTAAAAATATCAGAATTGGTCTGTGTGTACTGTCTGTGAGTGGAGTAACATTAGTTAGTTGCTGACTCTCTTATGCCCTCAGCACTCTTTATGACTGTATTAATTAACTGCATGTTGAAGACAATGGAACCTACAGGTAAGCGTTTTTAGTCTCCTTGGTTCTCTCTCCCCCAGGGGTCAATGAGGAGTCTGTCTGAATGAGGAGGTGTAAAGGTTGGGTCCGGCACGAACCGTCCCAGGCTCTGGACTCCACTCCCAGTTCCGTCTCTACCTGCGGCTCCACCAACTGCTGCTCATGGAAGAGGTCAAGGCCGAGTGGAAGAGGCGGGGCATGTGGAAAGAGAACAACCTATGGGATAGGACCTCACGGGCCGTCAGGGACAACTCACTGGTCAGACTCATCAGGGGGATCTTCAAGTGGACGTGACTGACTGACTGACTGACTGATTGGTTAACTAACAAACTGATTGGTTGACTGACTGACTGACTGACTGATTGACTGACTGACTGACTGATTGACTGACTGACTGACTGACTGACTGATTGACTGACTGACTGACTGATTGACTGATTGGTTGACTAACAAACTGATTGGTTGACTGACTGACTGATTGGTTGACTAACAAACTGATTGGTTGACTGACTGACTGATTGGTTAACTAACAAACTGATTGGTTGACTGACTGACTGATTGGTTGATTGACTGACTGATTGGTTGATTCAAGTGGGCTTGAAAGTAATTTTTATGAATGTAGCCAGTTTTAAGTGACGCCCACCTGAGAATACAGCTCTACATTTGTCTATTTTTGAGAACTGGGCCATCTAAACTCAGCAAAAAAGAAACGTCCTCTCACTGTCAACTTCGTTTATTTTCAGCAAACTTAACATGTGTAAATATTTGTATGACCGTAACAAGATTCAACAACTGAGGCATAAACTGAACAAGTTTCACAGACATGTGACTAACAGAAATGGAATAATGTGTCCCTGAACAAAGGTCAAAATCAAAAGTAACAGTCAGATTCTGATGTGGCCACCAGCTGCAATAAGTACTGCAGTGCATCTCCTCCTCATGGACTGCACCAGATTTGCCAGTTCTTGCTGTGAGATGTTACCCCACTCTTCCACCATGGCACCTGCAAGTTCCGGACATTTCTGGGGGGAATGGCCCTAGCCCTCATCCTCTGATCAAACAGGTCTCAGACGTGCTCAATGGGATTGAGATCCGGGTTCTTTGATGGCCCTGGCAGAACACTGAAATTCCTGTCTTGCTGTAAATCACACCCAGAACGAGCAGTATGGCTGGTGGCATTGTCATGCTGGAGGGTCATGTCAGGATGATCATGCAGGAAGGGTACCACATGAGGGAGGAGGATGTCTTCCCTGTAATGCACAGCGTTGAGATTGCCTGCAATGACAACAAGCTCAGTCCGATGATGCTGTGAAACACTGCCCCAGACCATGACGGACCCTCCACCTCCAAATCGATCCCGCTCCAGAGTACAGGCCTCGGTGTAACGCTCATTCCTCCGACGATAAGTGCAAATTCGACCATCACCCCAGGTGAGACAAAACCACGACTTGTCAGTGAAGAGCACTTTTTTCCAGTCCTATCAAATCAAATCAAATTTTATTTGTCACATACACATGGTTAGCAGATGTTAATGCGAGTGTAGCGAAATGCTTTCTAGGAAACTGTCTGGTCCAGCAACGGTGGGTTTGTGCCCATAGGCGACGTTGTTGCCGGTGATGTCTGGTGAGGACCTGCCTTACAACAGGCCTACAAGCTCTCAGTCCAGCCTCTCTCAGCCTATCGGGGACCGTCTGAGCACTGATGGAGGGATTGTGTGTTCCTGGTGTAACTCGGGCAGTTGTTGTTGCCATCCTGTACCTGTCCACATGTGTGATGATCGGATGCACCGATCCTGTGCAGGTGTTGTTACACGTGGTCTGCCACTGCGAGGATGATTAGTTGTCCATCCTGTCTCCCTGTAAAATTGCAATTTATTTATTGCCTTGTGTTTAGTAGTCTAGATGACTGCTCGTTCTCCTGCCTAACATCAATAATGGGATTAGGTCTGGACTTTGACTGGGCCATTCCAAAACTTCAAATGTGTTGCTTTTTAGCCATTCTCATGTAGACTTGATTGTGTGTTTTGGCTCATTGGATCATTGTCTTACTGCAGGACACAACTGCGCTTCAGCTCACAGACGATTGGTCAGACATCCTCCTGTAGAATTCTCTGATACAGAGCAGAATTCATGGTTACTTCTATTAAGGCAAGTCGTCCATGTCACACTGAGGGGACATTTAACCGTCATCACCACTCGTCTGAAGCCCTTATGCTAATCCCTTGGTTTTCACTTCCCTTTTAAAACCCCAACCCAAATCCCTATGTACCCCAACCCAAATCCCTATGATCTACCTTTCCCAGAGAAGTGATGGGGAGGGGAAATGGGGTGGTGGATTGTCACAGAGAGAGAACTGTTGGGGTCTACTGGTCTCCCCCAAAGAGATCACCATTGCCATGGTAACTCAAAATCTGAGCAGTGAAATCCTGGGGGTGAGAGGGAGAGAAGGGGGTGTTGAAGAGCTTATCAAAGGGGCCTTTAGAGATAACATGACTCAGACATTAGAGAACTCGCTCAGTCTAAAAGCAGGACATAGAGACTAGAAGGCCCATAAACCAGGCTCTATTTCCCAATGAGAGACAGACACAGAGAGATGGCCATCAACCAGGCTCTATTTCCCAATGAGAGACAGACACAGAGAGATGGCCATCAACCAGCTTCTATAACCCAATGAGAGACAGACACAGAGAGATGGCCATACACCAGGCTCTATGACCCAATGAGAGACAGACACAGAGAGATGGCCATACACCAGGCTCTATGACCCAATGAGAGACAGACACAGAGAGATGGCCATACACCAGGCTCTATGACCCAATGAGAGACAGACACAGAGAGATGGCCATACACCAGGCTCTATGACCCAATGAGAGACAGACACAGAGAGATGGCCATCAACCAGGCTCTATGACCCAATGAGAGACAGACACAGAGAGATGGCCATCAACCAGCTTCTATAGCCCAATGAGAGACAGACACAGAGAGATGGCCATACACCAGGCTCTATGACCCAATGAGAGACAGACACAGAGAGATGGCCATACACCAGGCTCTATGACCCAATGAGAGACAGACACAGAGAGATGGCCATACACCAGGCTCTATGACCCAATGAGAGACAGACACAGAGAGATGGCCATAAACCAGGCTCTATGACCCAATGAGAGACAGACACAGAGAGATGGCCATCAACCAGGCTCTATGACCCAATGAGAGACAGACACAGAGAGATGGCCATACACCAGGCTCTATGACCCAATGAGAGACAGACACAGAGAGATGGCCATAAACCAGACAGACACAGAGAGATGGCCATACACCAGGCTCTATGACCCAATGAGAGACAGACACAGAGAGATGGCCATCAACCAGACAGACACAGAGAGATGATCATCAAACAGACAGACACAGAGCGATGGCCATCAACCAGGCTCTATGACCCAATGAGAGACAGACACAGAGAGATGGCCATACACCAGGCTCTATGACCCAATGAGAGACAGACACAGAGAGATGGCCATACACCAGGCTCTATGACCCAATGAGAGACAGACACAGAGAGATGGCCATAAACCAGGCTCTATGACCCAATGAGAGACAGACACAGAGAGATGGCCATCAACCAGGCTCTATGACCCAATGAGAGACAGACACAGAGAGATGGCCATACACCAGGCTCTATGACCCAATGAGAGACAGACACAGAGAGATGGCCATAAACCAGACAGACACAGAGAGATGGCCATCAACCAGGCTCTATGACCCAATGAGAGACAGACACAGAGAGATGGCCATACACCAGGCTCTATGACCCAATGAGAGACAGACACAGAGAGATGGCCATACACCAGGCTCTATGACCCAATGAGAGACAGACACAGAGAGATGGCCATCAACCAGGCTCTATGACCCAATGAGAGACAAACACAGAGAGATGGCCATCAACCAGACAGACACAGAGATGGCCATCAACCAGACAGACACAGAGAGATGGCCATCAACCAGACAGACACAGAGAGATGGCCATCAACCAGACAGACACAGAGAGATGGCCATCAAACAGACAGACACAGAGAGATGGCCATCAACCAGACAGACACTGGAGCAGTCTAATACACAGAGAGAATAGAGGCTTCCACCTATGGCTGCTTTTCAAATAGACATTGTATACAGTCTGCCATAGTGTTTCTGTTAATCTCGATGATAAAATGCAGTTGTCTGATGATTTACTGTGTCCATGTTGTTGACAGTATCTTTCCCCATCAAATAAAATATTTGAAAGAACCACCCTTTACTTGTCATGTGCTTGGGTTGACAGTGTTAACTGTGTGGTTGGGGTGACAGTGTTAACCCTGTGGTTGGGGTGACAGTGTTAACCGTGTGTTAACCATGTGTTTGAGGTGACAGTGTTAACCATGTGTTTGGGGTGACAGTGTTAACTGTGTGGTTGGGGTGACAGTGTTAACCGTGTGTTTGGGGTGACAGTGTTAACCATGTGTTTGGGGTGACAGTGTTAACTGTGTGGTTGGGGTGACAGTATTAACTGTGTGGTTGGGGTGACAGTGTTAACTGTGTGGTTGGGGTGACAGTGTTAACCATGTGTTTGGGGTGACAGTGTTAACTGTGTGGTTGGGGTGACAGTGTTAACTGTATGGTTGGGGTGACAGTGTTAACCATGTGTTTGGGGTGACAGTGTTAACCGTGTGTTTTGGGTGACAGTGTTAACCGTGTGTTAACCGTGTGTTTGGGGTGACAGTGTTAACTGTGTGGTTGGGGTGACAGTGTTAACCATGTGTTTGGGGTGACAGTGTTAACCATGTGTTAACCATGTGTTTGGGGTGACAGTGTTAACCATGTGCTTGGGGTGACAGTGTTAACCATGTGTTTTGGGTGACAGTGTTAACCATGTGTTTGGGGTGACAGTGTTAACTGTGTGGTTGGGGTGACAGTGTTAACCGTGTGTGTGTTTGGGGTGACACCATGTGTTTGGGGTGACAGTGTTAACCATGTGTTTGGGGTGACAGTGTTAACCGTGTGTTTTGGGTGACAGTGTTAACCATGTTTTGGGTGACAGTGTTAACCATGTGTTTGGGGTGACAGTGTTAACTGTGTGGTTGGGGTGACAGTGTTAACCATGTGTTTGGGGTGACAGTGTTAACCATGTGTTTGGGGTGACAGTGTTAACCATGTGTTTTGGGTGACAGTGTTAACATGTGTTTGGGGTGACAGTGACATGTGTTTGGGGTGTGTTAACCAGTGTGTTTGGGGTGACAGTGTTAACCATGTGTTTTGGGTGACAGTGTTAACCATGTGTTTGGGGTGACAGTGTTAACCATGTGTTTGGGGTGACAGTGTTAACCATGTGTTTTGGGTGACAGTGTTAACCATGTGTTTGGGGTGACAGTGTTAACCGTGTGTTTGGGGTGACAGTGTTAACCATGTGTTTTGGGTGACAGTGTTAACCATGTGTTTGGGGGTGACAGTGTTAACCATGTGTTTGGGGTG
>NW_027008837.1:35583-69963 GCF_036934945.1 Oncorhynchus masou masou
GGTTAACACTGTCAAAACACATGTTAACACTGTCACCCCAACCACAGGGTTAACACTGTCACCCCAACCACACAGTTAACACTGTCAACCCAAGCACATGACAAGTAAAGGGTGGTTCTTTCAAATATTTTATTTGATGGGGAAAGATACTGTCAACAACATGGACACAGTAAATCATCAGACAACTGCATTTTATCATCGAGATTAACAGAAACACTATGGCAGACTGTATACAATGTCTATTTGAAAAGCAGCCATAGGTGGAAGCCTCTATTCTCTCTGTGTATTAGACTGCTCCAGTGTCTGTCTGGTTGATGGCCATCTCTCTGTGTCTGTCTGTTTGATGGCCATCTCTTACATTTACATTTAAGTCATTTGGCAGACGCTCTTATCCAGAGCGACTTACAAATTGGTGAATTCACCTTATGACATCCAGTGGAATAGCCACTTTACAATAGTGCATCTAAATCATTTAAGGGGGGGGGGGGGGTGAGAAGGATTACTTTATCCTATCCTAGGTATTCCTTAAAGAGGTGGGGAGTAATCCTTCTCACTGTCCGCTCTCTGTGTCTGTCTGGTTGATGGCCATCTCTCTGTGTCTGTCTGGTTGATGGCCATCTCTCTGTGTCTGTCTGGTTGATGATCATCTCTCTGTGTCTGTCTGGTTGATGGCCATCTCTCTGTGTCTGTCTGGTTGATGGCCATCTCTCTGTGTCTGTCTGGTTGATGGCCATCTCTCTGTGTCTGTCTGGTTGATGGCCATCTCTCTGTGTTTGTCTCTCATTGGGTCATAGAGCCTGGTTGATGGCCATCTCTCTGTGTCTGTCTCTCATTGGGTCATAGAGCCTGGTGTATGGCCATCTCTCTGTGTCTGTCTCTCATTGGGTCATAGAGCCTGGTGTATGGCCATCTCTCTGTGTCTGTCTCTCATTGGGTCATAGAGCCTGGTGTATGGCCATCTCTCTGTGTCTGTCTCTCATTGGGTCATAGAGCCTGGTGTATGGCCATCTCTCTGTGTCTGTCTGGTTTATGGCCATCTCTCTGTGTCTGTCTCTCATTGGGTCATAGAGCCTGGTGTATGGCCATCTCTCTGTGTCTGTCTCTCATTGGGTCATAGAGCCTGGTTGATGGCCATCTCTCTGTGTCTGTCTCTCATTGGGTCATAGAGCCTGGTTTATGGCCATCTCTCTGTGTCTGTCTCTCATTGGGTCATAGAGCCTGGTGTATGGCCATCTCTCTGTGTCTGTCTCTCATTGGGTCATAGAGCCTGGTGTATGGCCATCTCTCTGTGTATGTCTCTCATTGGGTCATAGAGCCTGGTTGATGGCCATCTCTCTGTGTCTGTCTGTTTGATGATCATCTCTCTGTGTCTGTCTGGTTGATGGCCATCTCTCTGTGTCTGTCTCTCATTGGGTCATAGAGCCTGGTGTATGGCCATCTCTCTGTGTCTGTCTCTCATTGGGTCATAGAGCCTGGTGTATGGCCATCTCTCTGTGTCTGTCTCTCATTGGGAAATAGAGCCTGGTGTATGGCCATCTCTCTGTGTCTGTCTCTCATTGGGTCATAGAGCCTGGTGTATGGCCATCTCTCTGTGTCTGTCTCTCATTGGGTCATAGAGCCTGGTGTATGGCCATCTCTCTGTGTATGTCTGGTTTATGGCCATCTCTCTGTGTCTGTCTCTCATTGGGTTATAGAAGCTGGTTGATGGCCATCTCTCTGTGTCTGTCTCTCATTGGGAAATAGAGTCTGGTGTATGGCCATCTCTCTGTGTCTGTCTCTCATTGGGTCATAGAGCCTGGTGTATGGCCATCTCTCTGTGTCTGTCTCTCATTGGGAAATAGAGCCTGGTGTATGGCCATCTCTCTGTGTCTGTCTCTCATTGGGTCATAGAGCCTGGTGTATGGCCATCTCTCTGTGTCTGTCTCTCATTGGGAAATAGAGCCTGGTGTATGGCCATCTCTCTGTGTCTGTCTCTCATTGGGAAATAGAGCCTGGTGTATGGCCATCTCTCTGTGTCTGTCTCTCATTGGGTCATAGAGCCTGGTTGATGGCCATCTCTCTGTGTCTGTCTCTCATTGGGTCATAGAGCCTGGTGTATGGCCATCTCTCTGTGTCTGTCTCTCATTGGGTTATAGAGCCTGGTTGATGATCATCTCTCTGTGTCTGTCTGGTTGATGGCCATCTCTCTGTGTCTGTCTCTCATTGGGAAATAGAGCCTGGTGTATGGCCATCTCTCTGTGTCTGTCTCTCATTGGGAAATAGAGCCTGGTGTATGGCCATCTCTCTGTGTCTGTCTGGTTTATGGCCATCTCTCTGTGTCTGTCTCTCATTGGGTTATAGAAGCTGGTTGATGGCCATCTCTCTGTGTCTGTCTCTCATTGGGAAATAGAGTCTGGTGTATGGCCATCTCTCTGTGTCTGTCTCTCATTGGGTCATAGAGCCTGGTGTATGGCCATCTCTCTGTGTCTGTCTCTCATTGGGAAATAGAGCCTGGTGTATGGCCATCTCTCTGTGTCTGTCTCTCATTGGGTCATAGAGCCTGGTGTATGGCCATCTCTCTGTGTCTGTCTCTCATTGGGAAATAGAGCCTGGTGTATGGCCATCTCTCTGTGTCTGTCTCTCATTGGGAAATAGAGCCTGGTGTATGGCCATCTCTCTGTGTCTGTCTCTCATTGGGTCATAGAGCCTGGTTGATGGCCATCTCTCTGTGTCTGTCTCTCATTGGGTTATAGAGCCTGGTGTATGGCCATCTCTCTGTGTCTGTCTCTCATTGGGTCATAGAGCCTGGTGTATGGCCATCTCTCTGTGTCTGTCTCTCATTGGTTATAGAGCCTGGTTGATGATCATCTCTCTTTGTCTGTCTGGTTGATGGCCATCTCTCTGTGTCTGTCTCTCATTGGGAAATAGAGCCTGGTGTATGGCCATCTCTCTGTGTCTGTCTCTCATTGGGAAATAGAGCCTGGTTGATGATCATCTCTCTGTGTCTGTCTGGTTGATGGCCATCTCTCTGTGTCTGTCTCTCATTGGGAAATAGAGCCTGGTGTATGGCCATCTCTCTGTGTCTGTCTCTCATTGGGAAATAGAGCCTGGTGTATGGCCATCTCTCTGTGTCTGTCTCTCATTGGGAAATAGAGCCTGGTGTATGGCCATCTCTCTGTGTCTGTCTGGTTGATGGCCATCTCTCTGTGTCTGTCTCTCATTGGGTCATAGAGCCTGGTTGATGGCCATCTCTATGTGTCTGTCTCTCATTGGGAAATAGAGCCTGGTGTATGGCCATCTCTCTGTGTCTGTCTCTCATTGGGAAATAGAGCCTGGTGTATGGCCATCTCTCTGTGTCTGTCTCTCATTGGGAAATAGAGCCTGGTGTATGGCCATCTCTCTGTGTCTGTCTCTCATTGGGTCATAGAGCCTGGTTGATGGCCATCTCTCTGTGTCTGTCTCTCATTGGGTTATAGAGCCTGGTGTATGGCCATCTCTCTGTGTCTGTCTCTCATTGGGTCATAGAGCCTGGTGTATGGCCATCTCTCTGTGTCTGTCTCTCATTGGTTATAGAGCCTGGTTGATGATCATCTCTCTTTGTCTGTCTGGTTAATGGCCATCTCTCTGTGTCTGTCTCTCATTGGGAAATAGAGCCTGGTGTATGGCCATCTCTCTGTGTCTGTCTCTCATTGGGAAATAGAGCCTGGTTGATGATCATCTCTCTGTGTCTGTCTGGTTGATGGCCATCTCTCTGTGTCTGTCTCTCATTGGGAAATAGAGCCTGGTGTATGGCCATCTCTCTGTGTCTGTCTCTCATTGGGAAATAGAGCCTGGTGTATGGCCATCTCTCTGTGTCTGTCTGTTTGATGATCATCTCTCTGTGTCTGTCTGGTTGATGGCCATCTCTCTGTGTCTGTCTCTCATTGGGTCATAGAGCCTGGTTGATGGCCATCTCTATGTGTCTGTCTCTCATTGGGAAATAGAGCCTGGTGTATGGCCATCTCTCTGTGTCTGTCTCTCTCATTGGGAAATAGAGCCTGGTGTATGGCCATCTCTCTGTGTCTGTCTCTCATTGGGAAATAGAGCCTGGTGTACGGCCATCTCTCTGTGTCTGTCTCTCATTGGGAAATAGAGCCTGGTGTATGGCCATCTCTCTGTGTCTGTCTCTCATTGGGAAATAGAGCCTGGTGTATGGCCATCTCTCTGTGTCTGTCTCTCATTGGGAAATAGAGCCTGGTGTATGGCCATCTCTCTGTGTCTGTCTGTTTGATGATCATCTCTCTGTGTCTGTCTGGTTGATGGCCATCTCTCTGTGTCTGTCTCTCATTGGGTCATAGAGCCTGGTTGATGGCCATCTCTATGTGTCTGTCTCTCATTGGGAAATAGAGCCTGGTGTATGGCCATCTCTCTGTGTCTGTCTCTCATTGGGTCATAGAGCCTGGTGTATGGCCATCTCTGTGTCTGTCTCTCATTGGGTCATAGAGCCTGGTGTATGGCCATCTCTCTGTGTCTGTCTGGTTTATGGCCATCTCTCTGTGTCTGTCTCTCATTGGGTCATAGAGCCTGGTGTATGGCCATCTCTCTGTGTCTGTCTCTCATTGGGTCATAGAGCCTGGTTGATGGCCATCTCTCTGTGTCTGTCTCTCATTGGGTCATAGAGCCTGGTTTATGGCCATCTCTCTGTGTCTGTCTCTCATTGGGTCATAGAGCCTGGTGTATGGCCATCTCTCTGTGTTTGTCTCTCATTGGGTCATAGAGCCTGGTGTATGGCCATCTCTCTGTGTCTGTCTCTCATTGGGTCATAGAGCCTGGTTGATGGCCATCTCTCTGTGTCTGTCTGTTTGATGATCATCTCTCTGTGTCTGTCTCTCATTGGGTCATAGAGCCTGGTGTATGGCCATCTCTCTGTGTCTGTCTCTCATTGGGTCATAGAGCCTGGTGTATGGCCATCTCTCTGTGTCTGTCTCTCATTGGGAAATAGAGCCTGGTGTATGGCCATCTCTCTGTGTCTGTCTCTCATTGGGTCATAGAGCCTGGTGTATGGCCATCTCTCTGTGTCTGTCTCTCATTGGGTCATAGAGCCTGGTGTATGGCCATCTCTCTGTGTCTGTCTCTCATTGGGAAATAGAGCCTGGTTGATGATCATCTCTCTGTGTCTGTCTGGTTGATGGCCATCTCTCTGTGTCTGTCTCTCATTGGGAAATAGAGCCTGGTGTATGGCCATCTCTCTGTGTCTGTCTCTCATTGGGAAATAGAGCCTGGTGTATGGCCATCTCTCTGTGTCTGTCTCTCATTGGGAAATAGAGCCTGGTGTATGGCCATCTCTCTGTGTCTGTCTCTCATTGGGTCATAGAGCCTGGTTGATGGCCATCTCTCTGTGTCTGTCTCTCATTGGGTTATAGAGCCTGGTGTATGGCCATCTCTCTGTGTCTGTCTCTCATTGGGTCATAGAGCCTGGTGTATGGCCATCTCTCTGTGTCTGTCTCTCATTGGTTATAGAGCCTGGTTGATGATCATCTCTCTTTGTCTGTCTGGTTGATGGCCATCTCTCTGTGTCTGTCTCTCATTGGGAAATAGAGCCTGGTGTATGGCCATCTCTCTGTGTCTGTCTCTCATTGGGAAATAGAGCCTGGTTGATGATCATCTCTCTGTGTCTGTCTGGTTGATGGCCATCTCTCTGTGTCTGTCTCTCATTGGGAAATAGAGCCTGGTGTATGGCCATCTCTCTGTGTCTGTCTCTCATTGGGAAATAGAGCCTGGTGTATGGCCATCTCTCTGTGTCTGTCTGTTTGATGATCATCTCTCTGTGTCTGTCTGGTTGATGGCCATCTCTCTGTGTCTGTCTCTCATTGGGTCATAGAGCCTGGTTGATGGCCATCTCTATGTGTCTGTCTCTCATTGGGAAATAGAGCCTGGTGTATGGCCATCTCTCTGTGTCTGTCTCTCATTGGGAAATAGAGCCTGGTGTATGGCCATCTCTCTGTGTCTGTCTCTCATTGGGAAATAGAGCCTGGTGTACGGCCATCTCTCTGTGTCTGTCTCTCATTGGGAAATAGAGCCTGGTGTATGGCCATCTCTCTGTGTCTGTCTCTCATTGGGAAATAGAGCCTGGTGTATGGCCATCTCTCTGTGTCTGTCTCTCATTGGGAAATAGAGCCTGGTGTATGGCCATCTCTCTGTGTCTGTCTGTTTGATGATCATCTCTCTGTGTCTGTCTGGTTGATGGCCATCTCTCTGTGTCTGTCTCTCATTGGGTCATAGAGCCTGGTTGATGGCCATCTCTATGTGTCTGTCTCTCATTGGGAAATAGAGCCTGGTGTATGGCCATCTCTCTGTGTCTGTCTCTCATTGGGTCATAGAGCCTGGTGTATGGCCATCTCTCTGTGTCTGTCTCTCATTGGGTCATAGAGCCTGGTGTATGGCCATCTCTCTGTGTCTGTCTGGTTTATGGCCATCTCTCTGTGTCTGTCTCTCATTGGGTCATAGAGCCTGGTGTATGGCCATCTCTCTGTGTCTGTCTCTCATTGGGTCATAGAGCCTGGTTGATGGCCATCTCTCTGTGTCTGTCTCTCATTGGGTCATAGAGCCTGGTTTATGGCCATCTCTCTGTGTCTGTCTCTCATTGGGTCATAGAGCCTGGTGTATGGCCATCTCTCTGTGTCTGTCTCTCATTGGGTCATAGAGCCTGGTGTATGGCCATCTCTCTGTGTCTGTCTCTCATTGGGTCATAGAGCCTGGTTGATGGCCATCTCTCTGTGTCTGTCTGTTTGATGATCATCTCTCTGTGTCTGTCTGGTTGATGGCCATCTCTCTGTGTCTGTCTCTCATTGGGTCATAGAGCCTGGTGTATGGCCATCTCTCTGTGTCTGTCTCTCATTGGGTCATAGAGCCTGGTGTATGGCCATCTCTCTGTGTCTGTCTCTCATTGGGAAATAGAGCCTGGTGTATGGCCATCTCTCTGTGTCTGTCTCTCATTGGGTCATAGAGCCTGGTGTATGGCCATCTCTCTGTGTCTGTCTCTCATTGGGTCATAGAGCCTGGTGTATGGCCATCTCTCTGTGTCTGTCTGGTTTATGGCCATCTCTCTGTGTCTGTCTCTCATTGGGTTATAGAAGCTGGTTGATGGCCATCTCTCTGTGTCTGTCTCTCATTGGGAAATAGAGTCTGGTGTATGGCCATCTCTCTGTGTCTGTCTCTCATTGGGTCATAGAGCCTGGTGTATGGCCATCTCTCTGTGTCTGTCTCTCATTGGGAAATAGAGCCTGGTGTATGGCCATCTCTCTGTGTCTGTCTCTCATTGGGTCATAGAGCCTGGTGTATGGCCATCTCTCTGTGTCTGTCTCTCATTGGGAAATAGAGCCTGGTGTATGGCCATCTCTCTGTGTCTGTCTCTCATTGGGAAATAGAGCCTGGTGTATGGCCATCTCTCTGTGTCTGTCTCTCATTGGGTCATAGAGCCTGGTTGATGGCCATCTCTCTGTGTCTGTCTCTCATTGGGTCATAGAGCCTGGTGTATGGCCATCTCTCTGTGTCTGTCTCTCATTGGGTTATAGAGCCTGGTTGATGATCATCTCTCTGTGTCTGTCTGGTTGATGGCCATCTCTCTGTGTCTGTCTCTCATTGGGTTATAGAAGCTGGTTGATGGCCATCTCTCTGTGTCTGTCTCTCATTGGGAAATAGAGTCTGGTGTATGGCCATCTCTCTGTGTCTGTCTCTCATTGGGTCATAGAGCCTGGTGTATGGCCATCTCTCTGTGTCTGTCTCTCATTGGGAAATAGAGCCTGGTGTATGGCCATCTCCCTGTGTCTGTCTCTCATTGGGTCATAGAGCCTGGTGTATGGCCATCTCTCTGTGTCTGTCTCTCATTGGGAAATAGAGCCTGGTGTATGGCCATCTCTCTGTGTCTGTCTCTCATTGGGAAATAGAGCCTGGTGTATGGCCATCTCTCTGTGTCTGTCTCTCATTGGGTCATAGAGCCTGGTTGATGGCCATCTCTCTGTGTCTGTCTCTCATTGGGTTATAGAGCCTGGTGTATGGCCATCTCTCTGTGTCTGTCTCTCATTGGGTCATAGAGCCTGGTGTATGGCCATCTCTCTGTGTCTGTCTCTCATTGGGTTATAGAGCCTGGTTGATGATCATCTCTCTGTGTCTGTCTGGTTGATGGCCATCTCTCTGTGTCTGTCTCTCATTGGTTAATAGAGCCTGGTGTATGGCCATCTCTCTGTGTCTGTCTCTCATTGGGAAATAGAGCCTGGTTGATGATCATCTCTCTGTGTCTGTCTGGTTGATGGCCATCTCTCTGTGTCTGTCTCTCATTGGGAAATAGAGCCTGGTGTATGGCCATCTCTATGTGTCTGTCTCTCATTGGGAAATAGAGCCTGGTGTATGGCCATCTCTCTGTGTCTGTCTCTCATTGGGAAATAGAGCCTGGTGTATGGCCATCTCTCTGTGTCTGTCTCTCATTGGGAAATAGAGCCTGGTGTATGGCCATCTCTCTGTGTCTGTCTCTCATTGGGTCATAGAGCCTGGTTGATGGCCATCTCTATGTGTCTGTCTCTCATTGGGAAATAGAGCCTGGTGTATGGCCATCTCTCTGTGTCTGTCTCTCATTGGGAAATAGAGCCTGGTGTATGGCCATCTCTCTGTGTCTGTCTCTCATTGGGAAATAGAGCCTGGTGTATGGCCATCTCTCTGTGTCTGTCTCTCATTGGGTCATAGAGCCTGGTTGATGGCCATCTCTCTGTGTCTGTCTCTCATTGGGTTATAGAGCCTGGTGTATGGCCATCTCTCTGTGTCTGTCTCTCATTGGGTCATAGAGCCTGGTGTATGGCCATCTCTCTGTGTCTGTCTCTCATTGGTTATAGAGCCTGGTTGATGATCATCTCTCTTTGTCTGTCTGGTTGATGGCCATCTCTCTGTGTCTGTCTCTCATTGGGAAATAGAGCCTGGTGTATGGCCATCTCTCTGTGTCTGTCTCTCATTGGGAAATAGAGCCTGGTTGATGATCATCTCTCTGTGTCTGTCTGGTTGATGGCCATCTCTCTGTGTCTGTCTCTCATTGGGAAATAGAGCCTGGTGTATGGCCATCTCTCTGTGTCTGTCTCTCATTGGGAAATAGAGCCTGGTGTATGGCCATCTCTCTGTGTCTGTCTCTCATTGGGAAATAGAGCCTGGTGTATGGCCATCTCTCTGTGTCTGTCTGTTTGATGATCATCTCTCTGTGTCTGTCTGGTTGATGGCCATCTCTCTGTGTCTGTCTCTCATTGGGTCATAGAGCCTGGTTGATGGCCATCTCTATGTGTCTGTCTCTCATTGGGAAATAGAGCCTGGTGTATGGCCATCTCTCTGTGTCTGTCTCTCATTGGGAAATAGAGCCTGGTGTATGGCCATCTCTCTGTGTCTGTCTCTCATTGGGAAATAGAGCCTGGTGTACGGCCATCTCTCTGTGTCTGTCTCTCATTGGGTCATAGAGCCTGGTTGATGGCCATCTCTCTGTGTCTGTCTCTCATTGGGTTATAGAGCCTGGTGTATGGCCATCTCTCTGTGTCTGTCTCTCATTGGGTCATAGAGCCTGGTGTATGGCCATCTCTCTGTGTCTGTCTCTCATTGGGTTATAGAGCCTGGTTGATGATCATCTCTCTGTGTCTGTCTGGTTGATGGCCATCTCTCTGTGTCTGTCTCTCATTGGGAAATAGAGCCTGGTGTATGGCCATCTCTCTGTGTCTGTCTCTCATTGGGAAATAGAGCCTGGTGTATGGCCATCTCTCTGTGTCTGTCTCTCATTGGGAAATAGAGCCTGGTGTATGGCCATCTCTCTGTGTCTGTCTCTCATTGGGAAATAGAGCCTGGTGTATGGCCATCTCTCTGTGTCTGTCTGTTTGATGATCATCTCTCTGTGTCTGTCTGGTTGATGGCCATCTCTCTGTGTCTGTCTCTCATTGGGTCATAGAGCCTGGTTGATGGCCATCTCTATGTGTCTGTCTCTCATTGGGAAATAGAGCCTGGTGTATGGCCATCTCTCTGTGTCTGTCTCTCATTGGGTCATAGAGCCTGGTGTATGGCCATCTCTCTGTGTCTGTCTCTCATTGGGTCATAGAGCCTGGTGTATGGCCATCTCTCTGTGTCTGTCTGGTTTATGGCCATCTCTCTGTGTCTGTCTCTCATTGGGTCATAGAGCCTGGTGTATGGCCATCTCTCTGTGTCTGTCTCTCATTGGGTTATAGAGCCTGGTTGATGATCATCTCTCTGTGTCTGTCTGGTTGATGGCCATCTCTCTGTGTCTGTCTCTCATTGGGAAATAGAGCCTGGTTGATGATCATCTCTCTGTGTCTGTCTGGTTGATGGCCATCTCTCTGTGTCTGTCTCTCATTGGGAAATAGAGCCTGGTGTATGGCCATCTCTCTGTGTCTGTCTCTCATTGGGAAATAGAGCCTGGTGTATGGCCATCTCTCTGTGTCTGTCTCTCATTGGGAAATAGAGCCTGGTGTATGGCCATCTCTCTGTGTCTGTCTGTTTGATGATCATCTCTCTGTGTCTGTCTGTTTGATGGCCATCTCTCTGTGTCTGTCTCTCATTGGGTCATAGAGCCTGGTTGATGGCCATCTCTATGTGTCTGTCTCTCATTGGGAAATAGAGCCTGGTGTATGGCCATCTCTCTGTGTCTGTCTCTCATTGGGTCATAGAGCCTGGTGTATGGCCATCTCTCTGTGTCTGTCTCTCATTGGGAAATAGAGCCTGGTTTATGGGCCTTCTAGTCTCTATGTCCTGCATTAAGACTGAGCGAGTTCTCTAATGTCTGAGTCATGTTATCTCTAAAGGCCCCTTTGATAAGCTCTTCAACACCCCCTTCTCTCCCTCTCACCCCCAGGATTTCACTGCTCAGATTTTGAGTTACCATGGCAACGGTGATCTCTTTGGGGGAGACCAGTAGACCCCAACAGTTCTCTCTCTGTGACAATCCACCACCCCATTTCCCCTCCCCATCACTTCTCTGGGGAAAGGTGGGACATAGGGATTTGGGTTGGGGTACATAGGGATTTGGGTTGGGGTTTTAAAAGGGAAGTGAAAACCAAGGGATTAGCATAAGGGCTTGAGACGAGTGGTGATGACGGTTAAATGTCCCCTCAGTGGGACATGGACGACTTGCCTTAATAGAAGTAACCATGAATTCTGCTCTGTATCAGATAATTCTACAGGAGGATGTCTGACCAATCGTCTGTGAGCTGAAGCGCAGTTGTGTCCTGCAGCAAGACAATGATCCAATGAGCCAAAACACACAATCAAGTCTACATGAGAATGGCTAAAAAGCAACACATTTGAAGTTTTGGAATGGCCCAGTCAAAGTCCAGACCTAATCCCATTATTGATGTTAGGCAGGAGAACGAGCAGTTCATGCTTGAAAACCCACAACTGTCGCTGAGTTCAAGCATGTCATCTAGACTACTAAACACAAGGCAATAAATAAATTGCAATTTTACAGGGAGACAGGATGGACAGCTAATCATCCTCGCAGTGGCAGACCACGTGTAACAACACCTGCACAGGATCGGTGCATCTGAACATCACACCTGTGGACAGGTACAGGATGGCAACAACAACTGCCCGAGTTACACCAGGAACGCACAATCCCTCCATCAGTGCTCAGACGGTCCCCGATAGGCTGAGAGAGGCTGGACTGAGAGCTTGTAGGCCTGTTGTAAGGCAGGTCCTCACCAGACATCACCGGCAACAACGTCGCCTATGGGCACAAACCCACCGTCGCTGGACCAGACAGTTTCCTAGGAAGCATTTCGCTACACTCGCATTAACATCTGCTAACCATGTGTATGTGACAAATAAAATTTGATTTGATTTGATAGGACTGGAAAAAAAAGCTCTTCACTGACAAGTCGTGGTTTTGTCTCACCAGGGGTGATGGTCGAATTTGCACTTATCGTCGGAGGAATGAGCGTTACTGTACTGTGGAGGCCTGTACTGTGGAGCGGGATCGATTTGGAGGTGGAGGGTCCGTCATGGTCTGGGGCAGTGTATCACAGCATTATCGGACTGAGCTTGTTGTCATTGCAGGCAATCTCAACGCTGTGCATTACAGGGAAGACATCCTCCTCCCTCATGTGGTACCCTTCCTGCATGCTCATCCTGACATGACCCTCCAGCATGACAATGCCACCAGCCATACTGCTCGTTCTGGGTGTGATTTACAGCAAGACAGGAATTTCAGTGTTCTGCCATGGCCATCAAAGAACCCGGATCTCAATCCCATTGAGCACGACCTGGGACCTGTTTGATCAGAGGATGAGGGCTAGGGCCATTCCCCCCCAGAAATGTCCGGGAACTTGCAGGTGCCATGGTGGAAGAGTGGGGTAACATCTCACAGCAAGAACTGGCAAATCTGGTGCAGTCCATGAGGAGGAGATGCACTGCAGTACTTAATGCAGCTGGTGGCCACATCAGAATCTGACTGTTACTTTTGATTTTGACCTTTGTTCAGGGACACATTGTTCCATTTCTGTTAGTCACATGTCTGTGAAACTTGTTCAGTTTATGCCTCAGTTGTTGAATATTGTTATGGTCATACAAATATTTACACATGTTAAATTTGCTGAAAACGCAGTTGACAGTGAGAGGACGTTTCTTTTTTTGCTGAGTTTAGATGGCCCAGTTCTCAAAAATAGACAAATGTAGAGCTGTATTCTCAGGTGGGCGTCACTTAAAATTGGCTACATTCATAAAAATTACTTTCAAGCCCACTTGAATCAACCAATCAGTCAGTCAATCAACCAATCAGTCAGTCAGTCAACCAATCAGTTTGTTAGTCAACCAATCAGTCAGTCAGTCAACCAATCAGTTTGTTAGTTAACCAATCAGTCAGTCAGTCAGTCAGTCAGTCACGTCCACTTGAAGATCCCCCTGATGAGTCTGACCAGTGAGTTGTCCCTGACGGCCTGTGAGGTCCTTTCCCATAGGTTGTTCTCTTTCCACATGCCCCGCCTCTTCCACTCGGCCTTGACCTCTGCCATGAGCAGCAGTTGGTGGAGCCGCAGGTAGAGACGGAACTGGGAGTGGAGTCCAGAGCCTGGGACGGTTCGTGCCGGACCCAACCTTTACACCTCCTCATTCAGACAGACTCCTCATTGACCCCTGGGGGAGAGAGAACCAAGGGAGACTAAAAACGCTTACCTGTAGGTTCCATTGTCTTCAACATGCAGTTAATTAATACAGTCATAAAGAGTGCTGAGGGCATAAAAGAGTCAGCAACTAACTAATGTTACTCCACTCACAGACAGTACACACAGCCCAATTCTGATATTTTTACCACTAATTGGTCTTTTGACCAATCACATCAGATCGTTTCACGTGAGATATTTTTCAGAGTTGACCTGATTGGTCAAATACCAATTAGTGGAAGAAAAAAAAAGATCAAAATTGGGCTGTAACTGTAACTGGCCCTACAGTAACTGACCCAGCTAACAGACACAGGCAGTAACTGACCCTGCTAATAGACACGGACAGTAACAGACCCAGCTAACATACAGACAGTAACTGACCCTGCTAACAGCCAGACAGTAACTGACCCTGCTAACATACAGACAGTAACTGACCCTGCTAACAGACACAGACAGTAACTGACCCTGCTAACAGCCAGACAGTAACTGACCCAGCTAACAGACACAGACAGTAACTGACCCTGCTAATAGACACAGACAGTAACTGACCCTGCTAACAGCCAGACAGTAACTGACCCTGCTAACAGCCAGACAGTAACTGACCCTGCTAACAGCCAGACAGTAACTGACCCTGCTAACAGCCAGACAGTAACTGACCCTGCTAACAGACACGGACAGTAACAGACCCAGCTAACAGACACGGACAGTAACTGACCCTGCTAACAGACAGACAGTAACTGACCCTGCTAACAGACAGAAACTGACCCTGCTAACAGACAGACAGAAACTGACCCTGCTAACAGCCAGACAGAAACTGACCCTGCTAACAGACACGGACAGTAACTGACCCTGCTAACAGCCAGACAGAAACTGACCCTGCTAACAGACACGGACAGTAACTGACCCTGCTAACAGACAGACAGAAACTGACCCTGCTAACAGCCAGACAGTAACTGACCCTGCTAATAGACACGGACAGTAACTGGCCCTGCTAACAGACAGACAGTAACTGACCCTGCTAACAGACAGACAGTAACTGACCCAGCTAACAGACACAGACAGTAACTGACCCTGCTAACAGCCAGACAGAAACTGACCCTGCTAACAGCCAGACAGTAACTGACCCAGCTAACAGACACGGACAGTAACTGACCCTGCTAACAGACAGACAGTAACTGACCCTGCTAACAGAGAGACAGTAACTGACCCAGCTAACAGACACAGACAGTAACTGACCCTGCTAACAGCCAGACAGAAACTGACCCTGCTAACAGCCAGACAGAAACTGACCCTGCTAACAGACACGGACAGTAACAGACCCAGCTAACAGACACAGACAGTAACTGACCCTGCTAACAGACAGACAGTAACTGACCCTGCTAACAGACAGACAGAAACTGACCCTGCTAACAGCCAGACAGAAACTGACCCTGCTAACAGCCAGACAGTAACTGACCCTGCTAACAGACACAGACAGTAACTGACCCTGCTAATAGACACAGACAGTAACTGACCCTGCTAACAGACACGGACAGTAACAGACCCAGCTAACAGACACGGACAGTAACAGACCCAGCTAACAGACACGGACAGTAACAGACCCAGCTAACAGCCAGACAGAAACTGACCCTGCTAACAGACACGGACAGTAACAGACCCAGCTAACAGCCAGACAGAAACTGACCCTGCTAACAGACACGGACAGTAACAGACCCAGCTAACAAACATAGACAGTAACTGGCCCTGCTAACAAACACAGTAACTGACCCTGCTAACAGACACGGACAGTAACTGACCCTGCTAACAGACAGACAGTAACTGACCCTGCTAACAGACACAGACAGTAACTGACCCTGCTAATAGACACAGACAGTAACTGACCCTGCTAATAGACACAGACAGTAACTGACCCTGCTAACAGCCAGACAGTAACTGACCCTGCTAACAGACAGAAACTGACCCTGCTAACAGACACAGACAGTAACTGACCCTGCTAACAGCCAGACAGCAACTGACCCAGCTAACAGCCAGACAGTAACTGACCCTGCTAACAGACACAGACAGTAGCTGACCGTACTAACAGCCAGACAGAAACTGACCCTGCTAACAGCCAGACAGTAACTGACCCTGCTAACAGCCAGACAGTAACTGACCCTGCTAACAGACAGACAGTAACTGACCCTGTTAACAGACAGACACAGTAACCGACCCTGCTAACAGACAGACAGTAAGACAGACTGTTGAAAGATATAGTAGCAGACATGCACTATGCAAAGCTGTACAACGACAGCAGTCTAGATACCGTGTTATTTAAAGCACAGACAAGGAAATACATGCAAAAACAAAACTGTGGCCAGAGACCAAGCCTGTGTCGTAAGACAACAGGAGGTCAAAGAGACAACATACACAAAATAGTCCAAATTGGTGAAGTGAAATGAATAAAATAACTTGATTAACAAAATGTAAACAAAATTGAAAAGTGGTGTGTGCATATGTATTCACCCCCTTTGCTATGAAGCACCTAAATAAGATCTGATGCAACCAATTACCCTCACAAGTCACATAATTAGTTAAATAAAGTTCACCTGTGTGCAATCTAAGTGTCACATGATCTGTCACATTATCTCAGTATACATACACCTGTTCTGAAAGGCCCCAGAGTCTGCAACACTACTAAGCAAGGGGCACCACCAAGCAAGCGGCACTATGAAGACCAAGGAGCTCTCCAAACAGGTCAGGGACAAAGTTGTGGAGAAGTACAGATCAGGTTTGGGTTATAAAAAAATATCTGAAACTTTGAACATCCCACAGAGCACCATTAAATCCATTATAATAAAATGGAAAGAATGTGGCACCACAACAACCCTGCCAAGAGAGGGCCGCCCACCAAAACTCATGGACTGGGCAAGGAGGACATTGATCAGAGAGGCAACAAAGAAACCAAAGATAACCCTGATAACCCTATCTGTCCATAGGACCACTTTAAACCGTACACTCCACAGAGCTGGGCTTTACGGAAGAGTGGCCAGAAAAAAAGCCTTTGCTTAAAGAAAAAAATAAGCAAACACATTTTGTGTTCGCCAAAAGACACGTGGGAGACACCCCAAACATATGGAAGGAGGTACTCTGGTCAGATAAGACTAAAAATGAGCTTTTTGGCCATCAAGGAAAATGCTGTGTCTAGCGCAAACCCAACACCTCTCATCACCCCGGGAACAACATCCCCATAGTGAAGCATGGTGGTGGCAGCATCATGCTGTGGGGATGGTTTTCATCAGCAGGGACTGAGAAACTGGTCAGAATTGAAGGAATGACGGATGGCGCTAAATAAGGGACATTTGGGGGCAACCTGTTTCAGTCCTTCTGAGATTTGAGAGTGGGATGGATGTTCACCTTCCAGCAGGGCAATGACCCTAAAAATACTGCTAAAGCAACACTCGAGTGGTTTAAGGGGAAACATTTTAATGTCTTGGAATGGCCTTGTCAAAGCCCAGACCTCAATCCAATTGAGAAGCTGTGGTATGATTTCTGTACACCAGCGGAACCCATCCAACTTGAAGGAGCTGGAGCAGTTTTGCCTTGAAGAATGTGCAAATATCCCAGTGGCTCGATGTGGCACGCTTATAGAGACATACCCCAATAGACATGCAGCTGTAAATGCTGCAAAAGGTGGCTCTACAAGTATTGACTTTGGGGGTTGATAGTTATGCACGTTCAAGTTTTGTTATTGTGTCTTATTTAATAAAAAAAAATAAAAAAACACATTGCATCTTCAAAATGCAATAAATCAAATGATACAAGACCCCCAAAAATTTTTAATTCCAGGTTGTCAGGAAACAAAATAGGAAAAATGCCACAGGGTGGTGAATACTTTGGCAAGCCACTGTAGCTGAAAGAGCAGTATCTAATAGCGTCAGTTTGACTGCAGGGCAGAACCATAACTTAATACTGCAGCTATCCTCATCTCTAACAGGGTTACTATGCTCACTCAGTCCGATGAAGGGAGCTAAACTAAATATTGTGGGCAGAAGGCATGAAACTCACTCACTCTTTAGAAAAATGTTTGTCTTAATTAGATAAAGATGAAAAACGATGGTCGCGCTTTATCAGACAACAAGCCATGATCCAATACCTATCAAATTCAATTCATTGGATTAAAGTAGTGTATACTTTGGTTTTAGGATATATAAAAACTGTCTCTACAGGAGAGACCACCCATTAGGTTGCCTACAATACTTCAGCAAACATCAAAGCCAGGTTCCCTTCCACTCAAGCAAACAGCATAGTTAAAGAGAGCAGCAGACGGTCTATGGCTGACAGTCATGTTAAAGAGTGCAGCAGATGGTCTATGACTGACACAGTCATGTTAAAGAGTGCAGCAGATGGTCTATGGCTGACACAGTTATGTTAAAGAGAGCAGCAGATGGTCTATGACTGACACAGTCATGTTAAAGAGAGCAGCAGATGGTCTATGGCTGACACAGTCATGTTAAAGAGTGCAGCAGATGGTCTATGGCTGACACAGTTATGTTAAAGAGAGCAGCAGATGGTCTATGGATGACACAGTCATGTTAAAGAGCGCAGCAGATGGTCTATGACTGACACAGTCATGTTAAAGAGAGCAGCAGATGGTCTATGGATGACACAGTCATGTTAAAGAGCGCAGCAGATGGTCTATTGCTGACAGTCATGTTAAAGAGTCCAGCAGATGGTCTATGGCTGACACAGTCATGTTAAAGAGCGCAGCAGATGGTCTATTGCTGACAGTCATGTTAAAGAGTCCAGCAGATGGTCTATGGCTGACACAGTCATGTTAAAGAGAGCAGTAGACGGTCTATGGCTGACACAGTCATGTTAAAGAGAGCAGTAGATGGTCTATGGCTGACACAGTCATGTTAAAGAGAGCAGTAGACGGTCTATGGCTGACACAGTCATGTTAAAGAGAGCAGTAGATGGTCTATGGCTGACACAGTCATGTTAAAGAGAGCAGTAGACGGTCTATGGCTGACACAGTCATGTTAAAGAGAGCAGTAGACGGTCTATGGCTGACACAGTTATGTTAAAGAGAGCAGCAGATGGTCTATGACTGACACAGTCATGTTAAAGAGAGCAGCAGATGGTCTATGACTGACACAGTCATGTTAAAGAGAGCAGCAGATGGTCTATGGCTGACACAGTCATGTTAAAGAGAGCAGCAGATGGTCTATGACTGACACAGTCATGTTAAAGAGAGCAGCAGATGGTTTATGGCTGACACTCTGTGACGCTCTAATAGCCACAAACTAATAGATCTGTTTTGATGTGTCCACAGTTTGGGATTAGTAAATACATGAATGTCTAATTGGGGACAGCTGTGTGAATGACCAGAAGAGATTTACCAACAGCTGGGAGGTGAATCCTAATCCTCGTTATTACAGCGCAATTGACCGTTACCCTGTGGGCTTTGTGTGTCTGTGTGTGTTGGGAAAGTTGAAGGGGATGTGAACCCATCCATTCTTCCATACCTTCAGCAAGCAGGGGATCTTCCATACCTTTAGTCAACAGGGGGTCGTACTGCCATATTTTCTGAATGACATTGGAGGCAGTTTATGGTAGAGAAATGAAAATTTAATTCTCTGGCAAAGGCTCTGGTAGACATTCCTGCAGTCAGCATGTGAATTGCACACTTCATCAAAACTTGAGACATCTGTGGTATTGTGTTGTGTGACAAAACTGCATATTTTAGAGTGGCCCTTTGTTGTCCCCAGCACAAGGTGCACCTGTGTAATGATCATGCCGTTTATCTTTGCAGAAGAGAAATGTTTGCTAACAGGGATGATGTTTGCTAACAGGGATGAAAACACATTTGTGCACAAAATTAGAGAAATAAGCTTTTTTTGTATATGGAACATTTCTGGGATCTTTTATTTCAGTTCATAAAACATGGGGCCAACACTTTACATGTTGCGTTTATATTTTTGTTCAGTATTTTAGCTAAACAAAAACGACAGATCATTCTATTAGCTAAACAAAAACGACAGATCAGGACCTTTCTAAAACCAAGGGATGGAGATTGATAATCTGTTTAAGAAGAAAAGGCTGTTCAGCTGACTAACTAAACAGCTCTTCAACTGCCATCCTAAATTGATCCTGACCTTATAACCTATGCAGAGCTGGCATTTCATTGAACAAGAGGGAAGGACTCATCTCGTCTAGTTAAAACAGCACAATCTGTCAACGTCGTTATGACTATTCCCTTGACATCAGCTAGAGACAGAATGCCCGCCATCCTTCACCCAGGGTTTGCGTGAAACCTGACTCACTACTGCCTCCTGGTGGAACATGCCTGCCCCACATTTGACTTTTTATGCATAACCTAAACTACTTACCAATTTAATACTCCTTGATATTACTATTACCCCAGCAATTGCTAGTCCAGTACTGATGTTCTAGAAGAGAAAACAGAGATGTTACCCAAAGGTGTCAGAACGTGTTAGCTACACCTTTAGTCAATTTTAATAACAGCTGATCTCCTGTCTCATTTGAACGAACCTTCTACTCCCTCCCCTTCAATGCTTGAATGTGCAGTGTGTATCCCAGTCGGTTCGTGACCGGACAATGGTTAAATTATCGTCAGCGACCTGAGAAGCTACATAAATAGTTTTTATAAGTATGTTCTCCTTTCTCGTCTGTCCCAGCCTCACTCCTGGACACCGGCATGTTGTTGACATGTCTGAAAGACAACAACAGGCCATCTGCCCACTCACCAGGTAATGTATGGAAGAAGATCTGGTGTGCTTCATTATCAAAACCTACTGCTAAAATGAAAAGGTATATACCGTGTATAGAAAATGTTATACATTGCATAAATTAGGTGTGAAATATGTATAGAAATATTCTTATGACTTCACACACCGACAAAGGATTAATAAATGTTTTAACAATGTAAAGTACAGTATGTTATGAGTAATCAGATAAAACCATTTGAAACCAGAGTGCATATTCATTGTATTACATAAAGATATTTATTACTGTAAATATTTTCAATATTACATCTTGGGAATGTTGGTACAAAAGTTACTCAGAACATCTTACAGCATAGCGGACAAGTCTCACAGGTTACAGTGCAGAATTCAGGTCAATCACATCGAAATTCTAGTCAATAATTATTGATTTTTTTTCTCTAAAATGTTTCCAATTGAAAAGCATTGAATTGGAATTGTAGTGTACTTCCCGAACTGACTGGAAATTAAATG
The DNA here is from genome assembly GCF_036934945.1 of Oncorhynchus masou masou. Classification (NCBI taxonomy): domain Eukaryota; kingdom Metazoa; phylum Chordata; class Actinopteri; order Salmoniformes; family Salmonidae; genus Oncorhynchus; species Oncorhynchus masou. The sequence goes on from NW_027008837.1 coordinate 55,964, forward strand.
GGATTGATCCCAACCCGGGGATCACTCTCGGTAGAGCATGGCACATGCAATACCAGGGTTGTGGGTTCGATTCCCACGGAGTTGTTCCCACTAGGGACAACTCCAATACCAAGCAGGTCTTTAACGTCAGCTTTTAGAAATGTGAGTTGGGAATCAAAGATTGGTTTGCAACAGCCCATCACAAATCATTTGTATTCCATGGGAAATTCAGTAGTTGAACATTCTTTTAAAAACCCTCCACTCATCTTGGAAAATAACTAGAGTGGAGTTTTTGACATTTTTTAAAAGAAATTTACAACTGAAATGAAGACAAACCGACATGAAAAAAAAGTGCTAAAAAAACAAAACAAATAACATTCATTTAAATTTTTGGTAAATCAAAACAAGTCTAACATATCCATATGTAAATGAATGCTGGTAGAGTTTAGGCAATATTTTAAATTGTTAAAAGTACTGACACAGACATAAAAGGCGATGTACATGCAGCAGCATCACAAGATGTAAAATAAAGAGAAAGTTAAAAAATGAAACGTTTAAGGCTAACAAGAGTCTCAGTTACAGAATAAAGGCTTTGCATTGGTGTGGAAACTCAACGTGCTCTTTGTCTTCCCCCCCCCCCCACACACACACACACACAAAAGGAGAACAACCTGATCTAGGATCATTTCATTATACCCCAACCCTGACTTTCACCTTTAGGAGCTGAGTCCCATCTGAATGTGGACAGGTGGTTAGGGGCAGACATTAAGGGAGAAACACAGAATCTGATTTATCAGTGTTCCACACATGAATCAATGCAAATTATTTTGTTCAGCCTGATGTAGAATAGAGCAGAGACCCCCAAAATAAATAAAAATAACTCTTGAGAATTAACAAACAGAAAAACATTAAAATGTTCTATGACATAAACCAAACAGAACCGATACAGGTGATCCCCAGATCCGGACATGACTGTTTACTGCCTTCTCCCTTTCACACAACCTCTGACCTGTCATTGCTGGTATAGAGAAAATACTGTTGTATTCAAAAATTAGAGACATACGCTGAGTATACAAAACATTAAGACAGACTGACCGGGTGAAAGCTATGATCCTTTATTGATGGCACCTGTTAAATCCACTTCAATCAGTGTAGATGAAGGGGAGGAGACGGGTTAAAGAAGGATTTTAAGCCTGGAGACAATTGAGACATGAATTGTGTTTGTGCCATTCAGAGGGTGAATTGTCAAGAATAATATTTAAGTGCCTTTGAACAGGGTATGGTAGCAGGTGCCAGGCACACCAGTTTGTGTAAAGAAATGCAACGTGGCCTAGTTTCACGCTCAACAGTTTTCCCATCAAGAATGGTCCAACACCCAAAGGACATCCAGCCAACTTGACAACTGTGCGAAGCATTGGTGTCAACATGGCAAAAGGAGGGGGGTGCAATTCAACATTAGGAACGTTTAACATAGTAACTCAATAGGAAGGTGTTCCTAATGTTTTATACACTCAGTGTATATTAAAACAGTAATGTTATAATTTAGGCATTTCTTTTGAAGGGACAATAGATTCACATCAAGAATAGAAATGTGATTTCTGACTCCCATGTTCCACACAGAAACGTGATCTATTTATCAACTAGGTCTTGGCTGTACATCTCAAAGTTCATATTTAACCCTCCATATATATGTGGTTTGCTTTTTATGACCGTTCGTTGATGAATGCCTTTTTAAAAATATCTGACTAACTTTAAAATCAGAGTCTTTGAAGAACAGAGCAAGGCACAAATAAACAGTGAGAAAGTGAAATAGTGAAATAGTAGCAGATAATGTGGATTGAGAAGGAGCAGCTATGTCTACTGTAAATATTCCTAGCAAGAAGAATAGTTCCTTCTTTTGTTTCCAATGGGACATAGTTGAAGCGGCACCCACAGAAGCCATGGTGAGGATGTGACGTTGCAAGGAGAAATGTAACTCTTGACTCTCCAAGAGAGTATGTGGTTATTGACCGTTATGGTCCATAGTCTGGTGGTGGCCGGCCCACAATTACAGTTAAAGCAGAGACAGACTGCTGAAGGATAATATTACACTGAGCAAAGGAAGGGAAGAAGGGGGAGAGGGAAAATAGGGACACTGAGAAGAGTTATCAGAGAAGGAGAGAGGGATGGACAGAGGAAGGAGAGAAATAAAGAGTCAGAGAAGGAGAGAGAGATGGACAGAGGAAGGAGAGAAATAAAGAGTCAGAGAAGGAGAGAGAGATGGACAGAGGAAGGAGAGAAATAAAGAGTCAGAGAAGGAGAAAGAGATGGACAGAGGAAGGAGAGAAATAAAGAGTCAGAGAAGGAGAAAGAGATGGACAGAGAAAGGAGAGAAATAAAGAGTCAGAGAAGGAGAAAGAGATGGACAGAGAAAGGAGAGAAATAAAGAGTCAGAGAAGGAGAGAGAGATGGACAGAGAAAGGAGAGAAATAAAGAGTTAGAGAAGGAGAAAGAGATGGACAGAGGAAGGAGAGAAATAAAGAGTCAGAGAAGGAGAAAGAGATGGACAGAGAAAGGAGAGAAATAAAGAGTCAGAGAAGGAGAAAGAGATGGACAGAGAAAGGAGAGAAATAAAGAGTCAGAGAAGGAGAGAGAGATGGACAGAGAAAGGAGAGAAATAAAGAGTCAGAGAAGGAGAAAGATGGACAGAGGAAGGAGAGAAATAAAGAGTCAGAGAAGGAGAAAGAGATGGACAGAGGAAGGAGAGAAATAAAGAGTCAGAGAAGGAGAGAGAGATGGACAGAGGAAGGAGAGAAATAAAGAGTCAGAGAAGGAGAAAGAGATGGACAGAGGAAGGAGAGAAATAAAGAGTCAGAGAAGGAGAAAGAGATGGACAGAAAAAGGAGAGAAATAAAGAGTCAGAGAAGGAGAAAGAGATGGACAGAGAAAGGAGAGAAATAAAGAGTCAGAGAAGGAGAGAGAGATGGACAGAGAAAGGAGAGAAATAAAGAGTCAGAGAAGGAGAGAGAGATGGACAGAGAAAGGAGAGAAATAAAGAGTCAGAGAAGGAGAAAGAGATGGACAGAGAAAGGAGAGAAATAAAGAGTCAGAGAAGGAGAAAGAGATGGACAGAGAAAGGAGAGAAATAAAGAGTCAGAGAAGGAGAAAGAGATGGACAGAGGAAAGAGAGAAATAAAGAGTCAGAGAAGGAGAGAGAGATGGACAGAGGAAGGAGAGAAATAAAGAGTCAGAGAAGGAGAAAGAGATGGACAGAGAAAGGAGAGAAATAAAGAGTCAGAGAAGGAGAAAGAGATGGACAGAAAGGAGAGAAATAAAGAGTCAGAGAAGGAGAGAGAGATGGACAGAGAAAGGAGAGAAATAAAGAGTCAGAGAAGGAGAAAGATGGACAGAGGAAGGAGAGAAATAAAGAGTCAGAGAAGGAGAAAGAGATGGACAGAGGAAGGAGAGAAATAAAGAGTCAGAGAAGGAGAAAGAGATGGACAGAGAAAGGAGAGAAATAAGGAGTCGGAAGAAGACAGAAAAACAGAAATGAGAGAGAGAAAGTGATGTTCAGGCCAGGGTCAAAGGCTGAGCTGACAGAAGATTTTATATCAGACTGTAGCTGTCTGGCGATTGGCCTTGCCGGGGTCAGGAGCTGGGTGAACGTTGTCATTGGCCGATCCTGCAACTCCACGCTGCAGGGCTCTGGTCCTGTAGCCTTCTCATCCTGTTCCCTAGCCACACCCACCACGCTAGTCCTATCAACACACACACCACCGACTCCACATAGTACCCATCCAACGACGTCACACACACACCGCCCTCCTTAACACACAGCTGTAGGAGGGAAGAGAGAGAAAAAAGACAGAGATACGGTTAAGAGGAGTGTTTCCACAGCTATTTAATGTACTACGACAGTACAATGGGAATACTCTGAGGTAATTCTCTCCCACTTACCCCCGTCTCCTCTGGGGAGCCACATTTCTGCCCGGCAGCTCCCTGGCACTCCTTAGAGGTGAGTGGGTCGACCATCCACAATGCCAGGGTGGAGGGCCAGTTTCCCCCAGGTTGGTGACCGTGTTCAGCAGGGTCATGTAAGTCCCACCAATCACCGGGTCACTCACTTTAGCATGGAACGCCATACAGGCCACATACATGCTGTACAGCGCCACCTGTGGGTAAGGAGGGGAAAGGCAGGAGTTTGAGAAAGTATGTGTATAGTGTCCCAAGCTGGATCAAGTGGATGTATACTGCCGAACGTCACACAGACAGACAAAGAGAATTGACTACGTACAGACTCAGAGAGCATAGCCTTGCTATTGAGAAAGGCTTTCTGAAAGCAGAGCTGGCTATATATATATATATTTAAAAGAGAGAGAAAGAGGAGAGAGAGAGTGTATGTAGCTGAACAGGACTATAGTGTAGTAGAGACAACAGAGATGGATAGATAGTGAACAGTGGTACATGATGCAGTACTATAGTGTAGTAGAGAGACAACAGAGATGGATAGATAGTGTGAACAGTGATACCTGATGCAGTACTATAGTGTAGTAGAGAGACAACAGAGATGGATAGATAGTGTGAACAGTGGTACCTAATGCAGTACTATAGTGTAGTAGAGACAACAGAGATGGACAGATAGTGAACAGTGGTACCTGATGCAGTACTATAGTGTAGTAGAGACAACAGAGATGGATAGATAGTGAACAGTGGTACCTGATGCAGTACTATAGTGTAGTAGAGACAACAGAGATGGATAGATAGTGTGAACAGTGTTACCTGATGCAGTACTATAGTGTAGTAGAGACAACAGAGATGGATAGATAGTGAACAGTGTTACCTGATGCAGTACTATAGTGTAGTAGAGACAACAGAGATGGATAGATAGTGAACAGTGGTACCTGATGCAGTACTATAGTGTAGTAGAGACAACAGAGATGGATAGATAGTGAACAGTGGTACCTGATGCAGTACTATAGTGTAGTAGAGACAACAGAGATGGATAGATAGTGAACAGTGGTACCTGATGCAGTACTATAGTGTAGTAGAGAGACAACAGAGATGGATAGATAGTGTGAACAGTGGTACCTGATGCAGTACTATAGTGTAGTAGAGACAACAGAGATGGATAGATAGTGAACAGTGGTACCTGATGCAGTACTATAGTGTAGTAGAGAGACAACAGAGATGGATAGATAGTGTGAACAGTGTTACCTGATGCAGTACTATAGTGTAGTAGAGACAACAGAGATGGATAGATAGTGAACAGTGGTACATGATGCAGTACTATAGTGTAGTAGAGAGACAACAGAGATGGATAGATAGTGTGAACAGTGTTACCTGATGCAGTACTATAGTGTAGTAGAGACAACAGAGATGGATAGATAGTGAACAGTGGTACCTGATGCAGTACTATAGTGTAGTAGAGACAACAGAGATGGACAGATAGTGAACAGTGGTACCTGATGCAGTACTATAGTGTAGTAGAGACAACAGAGATGGATAGATAGTGAACAGTGGTACCTGATGCAGTACTATAGTGTAGTAGAGACAACAGAGATGGATAGATAGTGAACAGTGGTACCTGATGTAGTACTATAGTGTAGTAGAGAGACAACAGAGATGGATAGATAGTGTGAACAGTGGTACCTGATGCAGTACTATAGTGTAGTAGAGAGACAACAGAGATGGATAGATAGTGAACAGTGGTACCTGATGTAGTACTATAGTGTAGTAGAGAGACAACAGAGATGGATAGATAGTGTGAACAGTGGTACCTGATGCAGTACTATAGTGTAGTAGAGAGACAACAGAGATGGATAGATAGTGAACAGTGGTACCTGATGTAGTACTATAGTGTAGTAGAGAGACAACAGAGATGGATAGATAGTGTGAACAGTGGTACCTGATGCAGTACTATAGTGTAGTAGAGACAACAGAGATGGATAGATAGTGAACAGTGGTACCTGATGCAGTACTATAGTGTAGTAGAGAGACAACAGAGATGGATAGATAGTGTGAACAGTGGTACATGATGCAGTACTATAGTGTAGTAGAGACAACAGAGATGGATAGATAGTGTGAACAGTGGTACCTGATGCAGTACTATAGTGTAGTAGAGAGACAACAGAGATGGATAGATAGTGTGAACAGTGGTACCTGATGTAGTACTATAGTGTAGTAGAGAGACAACAGAGATGGATAGATAGTGTGAACAGTGGTACCTGATGCAGTACTATAGTGTAGTAGAGACAACAGAGATGGATAGATAGTGAACAGTGGTACCTGATGCAGTACTATAGTGTAGTAGAGACAACAGAGATGGATAGATAGTGTGAACAGTGGTACCTGATGCAGTGCTATAGTGTAGTAGAGACAACAGAGATGGATAGATAGTGAACAGTGTTACCTGATGCAGTACTATAGTGTAGTAGAGACAACAGAGATGGATAGATAGTGTGAACAGTGGTACCTGATGCAGTACTATAGTGTAGTAGAGACAACAGAGATGGATAGATAGTGAACAGTGGTACATGATGCAGTACTATAGTGTAGTAGAGAGACAACAGAGATGGATAGATAGTGAACAGTGGTACCTGATGCAGTACTATAGTGTAGTAGAGACAACAGAGATGGATAGATAGTGAACAGTGGTACCTGATGCAGTACTATAGTGTAGTAGAGACAACAGAGATGGATAGATAGTGAACAGTGTTACCTGATGCAGTACTATAGTGTAGTAGAGACAACAGAGATGGATAGATAGTGAACAGTGTTACCTGATGCAGTACTATAGTGTAGTAGAGACAACAGAGATGGATAGATAGTGAACAGTGTTACCTGATGTAGTACTATAGTGTAGTAGAGACAACAGAGATGGATAGATAGTGAACAGTGGTACCTGATGCAGTACTATAGTGTAGTAGAGAGACAACAGAGATGGATAGATAGTGAACAGTGTTACCTGATGCAGTACTATAGTGTAGTAGAGACAACAGAGATGGATAGATAGTGAACAGTGTTACCTGATGCAGTACTATAGTGTAGTAGAGACAACAGAGATGGATAGATAGTGAACAGTGGTACCTGATGCAGTACTATAGTGTAGTAGAGACAACAGAGATGGATAGATAGTGAACAGTGGTACCTGATGCAGTACTATAGTGTAGTAGAGAGACAACAGAGATGGATAGATAGTGTGAACAGTGTTACCTGATGCAGTACTATAGTGTAGTAGAGAGACAACAGAGATGGATAGATAGTGTGAACAGTGGTACCTGATGCAGTACTATAGTGTAGTAGAGAGACAACAGAGATGGATAGATAGTGTGAACAGTGGTACCTGATGCAGTACTATAGTGTAGTAGAGAGACAACAGAGATGGATAGATAGTGTGAACAGTGGTACCTGATGCAGTACTATAGTGTAGTAGAGACAACAGAGATGGATAGATAGTGAACAGTGGTACCTGATGCAGTACTATAGTGTAGTAGAGAGACAACAGAGATGGATAGATAGTGAACAGTGTTACCTGATGCAGTACTATAGTGTAGTAGAGACAACAGAGATGGATAGATAGTGAACAGTGGTACCTGATGCAGTACTATAGTGTAGTAGAGACAACAGAGATGGATAGATAGTGAACAGTGGTACCTGATGCAGTACTATAGTGTAGTAGAGAGACAACAGAGATGGATAGATAGTGAACAGTGTTACCTGATGCAGTACTATAGTGTAGTAGAGACAACAGAGATGGATAGATAGTGAACAGTGGTACCTGATGCAGTACTATAGTGTAGTAGAGAGACAACAGAGATGGATAGATAGTGAACAGTGGTACCTGATGCAGTACTATAGTGTAGTAGAGACAACAGAGATGGATAGATAGTGAACAGTGTTACCTGATGCAGTACTATAGTGTAGTAGAGACAACAGAGATGGACAGATAGTGAACAGTGGTACCTGATGCAGTACTATAGTGTAGTAGAGACAACAGAGATGGATAGATAGTGAACAGTGGTACCTGATGCAGTACTATAGTGTAGTAGAGAGACAACAGAGATGGATAGATAGTGAACAGTGGTACCTGATGCAGTACTATAGTGTAGTAGAGACAACAGAGATGGATAGATAGTGAACAGTGGTACCTGATGCAGTACTATAGTGTAGTAGAGAGACAACAGAGATGGATAGATAGTGTGAACAGTGTTACCTGATGCAGTACTATAGTGTAGTAGAGACAACAGAGATGGATAGATAGTGAACAGTGGTACATGATGCAGTACTATAGTGTAGTAGAGAGACAACAGAGATGGATAGATAGTGTGAACAGTGTTACCTGATGCAGTACTATAGTGTAGTAGAGAGACAACAGAGATGGATAGATAGTGAACAGTGGTACCTGATGCAGTACTATAGTGTAGTAGAGACAACAGAGATGGATAGATAGTGAACAGTGGTACCTGATGCAGTACTATAGTGTAGTAGAGACAACAGAGATGGATAGATAGTGTGAACAGTGGTACCTGATGCAGTACTATAGTGTAGTAGAGAGACAACAGAGATGGATAGATAGTGAACAGTGGTACCTGATGTAGTACTATAGTGTAGTAGAGAGACAACAGAGATGGATAGATAGTGTGAACAGTGGTACCTGATGCAGTACTATAGTGTAGTAGAGACAACAGAGATGGATAGATAGTGAACAGTGGTACCTGATGCAGTACTATAGTGTAGTAGAGAGACAACAGAGATGGATAGATAGTGAACAGTGGTACCTGATGCAGTACTATAGTGTAGTAGAGAGACAACAGAGATGGATAGATAGTGAACAGTGTTACCTGATGCAGTACTATAGTGTAGTAGAGACAACAGAGATGGATAGATAGTGTGAACAGTGGTACCTGATGCAGTACTATAGTGTAGTAGAGACAACAGAGATGGATAGATAGTGAACAGTGGTACCTGATGCAGTACTATAGTGTAGTAGAGACAACAGAGATGGATAGATAGTGTGAACAGTGGTACCTGATGCAGTACTATAGTGTAGTAGAGAGACAACAGAGATGGATAGATAGTGTGAACAGTGGTACCTGATGTAGTACTATAGTGTAGTAGAGAGACAACAGAGATGGATAGATAGTGTGAACAGTGGTACCTGATGCAGTACTATAGTGTAGTAGAGACAACAGAGATGGATAGATAGTGAACAGTGGTACCTGATGCAGTACTATAGTGTAGTAGAGACAACAGAGATGGATAGATAGTGTGAACAGTGGTACCTGATGCAGTGCTATAGTGTAGTAGAGACAACAGAGATGGATAGATAGTGAACAGTGTTACCTGATGCAGTACTATAGTGTAGTAGAGACAACAGAGATGGATAGATAGTGTGAACAGTGGTACCTGATGCAGTACTATAGTGTAGTAGAGACAACAGAGATGGATAGATAGTGAACAGTGGTACATGATGCAGTACTATAGTGTAGTAGAGAGACAACAGAGATGGATAGATAGTGAACAGTGGTACCTGATGCAGTACTATAGTGTAGTAGAGACAACAGAGATGGATAGATAGTGAACAGTGGTACCTGATGCAGTACTATAGTGTAGTAGAGACAACAGAGATGGATAGATAGTGAACAGTGTTACCTGATGCAGTACTATAGTGTAGTAGAGACAACAGAGATGGATAGATAGTGAACAGTGTTACCTGATGCAGTACTATAGTGTAGTAGAGACAACAGAGATGGATAGATAGTGAACAGTGTTACCTGATGTAGTACTATAGTGTAGTAGAGACAACAGAGATGGATAGATAGTGAACAGTGGTACCTGATGCAGTACTATAGTGTAGTAGAGAGACAACAGAGATGGATAGATAGTGAACAGTGTTACCTGATGCAGTACTATAGTGTAGTAGAGACAACAGAGATGGATAGATAGTGAACAGTGTTACCTGATGCAGTACTATAGTGTAGTAGAGACAACAGAGATGGATAGATAGTGAACAGTGGTACCTGATGCAGTACTATAGTGTAGTAGAGACAACAGAGATGGATAGATAGTGAACAGTGGTACCTGATGCAGTACTATAGTGTAGTAGAGAGACAACAGAGATGGATAGATAGTGTGAACAGTGTTACCTGATGCAGTACTATAGTGTAGTAGAGAGACAACAGAGATGGATAGATAGTGTGAACAGTGGTACCTGATGCAGTACTATAGTGTAGTAGAGACAACAGAGATGGATAGATAGTGTGAACAGTGGTACCTGATGCAGTACTATAGTGTAGTAGAGAGACAACAGAGATGGATAGATAGTGTGAACAGTGGTACCTGATGCAGTACTATAGTGTAGTAGAGACAACAGAGATGGATAGATAGTGAACAGTGGTACCTGATGCAGTACTATAGTGTAGTAGAGAGACAACAGAGATGGATAGATAGTGAACAGTGTTACCTGATGCAGTACTATAGTGTAGTAGAGACAACAGAGATGGATAGATAGTGAACAGTGGTACCTGATGCAGTACTATAGTGCAGTAGAGACAACAGAGATGGATAGATAGTGAACAGTGGTACCTGATGCAGTACTATAGTGTAGTAGAGAGACAACAGAGATGGATAGATAGTGAACAGTGGTACCTGATGCAGTACTATAGTGTAGTAGAGAGACAACAGAGATGGATAGATAGTGAACAGTGGTACCTGATGCAGTACTATAGTGTAGTAGAGAGACAACAGAGATGGATAGATAGTGAACAGTGGTACCTGATGCAGTACTATAGTGTAGTAGAGACAACAGAGATGGATAGATAGTGAACAGTGTTACCTGATGCAGTACTATAGTGTAGTAGAGACAACAGAGATGGACAGATAGTGAACAGTGGTACCTGATGCAGTACTATAGTGTAGTAGAGACAACAGAGATGGATAGATAGTGAACAGTGGTACCTGATGCAGTACTATAGTGTAGTAGAGAGACAACAGAGATGGATAGATAGTGAACAGTGGTACCTGATGCAGTACTATAGTGTAGTAGAGACAACAGAGATGGATAGATAGTGAACAGTGGTACCTGATGCAGTACTATAGTGTAGTAGAGAGACAACAGAGATGGATAGATAGTGTGAACAGTGTTACCTGATGCAGTACTATAGTGTAGTAGAGACAACAGAGATGGATAGATAGTGAACAGTGGTACATGATGCAGTACTATAGTGTAGTAGAGAGACAACAGAGATGGATAGATAGTGTGAACAGTGTTACCTGATGCAGTACTATAGTGTAGTAGAGAGACAACAGAGATGGATAGATAGTGAACAGTGGTACCTGATGCAGTACTATAGTGTAGTAGAGACAACAGAGATGGATAGATAGTGAACAGTGGTACCTGATGCAGTACTATAGTGTAGTAGAGACAACAGAGATGGATAGATAGTGTGAACAGTGGTACCTGATGCAGTACTATAGTGTAGTAGAGACAACAGAGATGGATAGATAGTGAACAGTGGTACCTGATGTAGTACTATGTGTAGTAGAGAGACAACAGAGATGGATAGATAGTGTGAACAGTGGTACCTGATGCAGTACTATAGTGTAGTAGAGACAACAGAGATGGATAGATAGTGAACAGTGGTACCTGATGCAGTACTATAGTGTAGTAGAGAGACAACAGAGATGGATAGATAGTGAACAGTGGTACCTGATGCAGTACTATAGTGTAGTAGAGAGACAACAGAGATGGATAGATAGTGAACAGTGTTACCTGATGCAGTACTATAGTGTAGTAGAGACAACAGAGATGGATAGATAGTGTGAACAGTGGTACCTGATGCAGTACTATAGTGTAGTAGAGACAACAGAGATGGATAGATAGTGAACAGTGGTACCTGATGCAGTACTATAGTGTAGTAGAGACAACAGAGATGGATAGATAGTGTGAACAGTGGTACCTGATGCAGTACTATAGTGTAGTAGAGACAACAGAGATGGATAGATAGTGAACAGTGGTACCTGATGCAGTACTATAGTGTAGTAGAGACAACAGAGATGGATAGATAGTGAACAGTGTTACCTGATGCAGTACTATAGTGTAGTAGAGAGACAACAGAGATGGATAGATAGTGAACAGTGTTACCTGATGTAGTACTATAGTGTAGTAGAGAGACAACAGAGATGGATAGATAGTGTGAACAGTGGTACCTGATGCAGTACTATAGTGTAGTAGAGAGACAACAGAGATGGATAGATAGTGAACAGTGGTACCTGATGCAGTACTATAGTGTAGTAGAGACAACAGAGATGGATAGATAGTGAACAGTGTTACCTGATGCAGTGCTATAGTGTAGTAGAGACAACAGAGATGGATAGATAGTGAACAGTGGTACCTGATGCAGTACTATAGTGTAGTAGAGACAACAGAGATGGATAGATAGTGAACAGTGGTACCTGATGCAGTACTATAGTGTAGTAGAGACAACAGAGATGGATAGATAGTGTGAACAGTGGTACCTGATGCAGTACTATAGTGTAGTAGAGAGACAACAGAGATGGATAGATAGTGTGAACAGTGGTACCTGATGCAGTACTATAGTGTAGTAGAGACAACAGAGATGGATAGATAGTGAACAGTGGTACCTGATGCAGTACTATAGTGTAGTAGAGACAACAGAGATGGATAGATAGTGAACAGTGTTACCTGATGCAGTACTATAGTGTAGTAGAGACAACAGAGATGGATAGATAGTGAACAGTGTTACCTGATGTAGTACTATAGTGTAGTAGAGACAACAGAGATGGACAGATAGTGAACAGTGGTACCTGATGCAGTACTATAGTGTAGTAGAGAGACAACAGAGATGGATAGATAGTGAACAGTGGTACCTGATGCAGTACTATAGTGTAGTAGAGAGACAACAGAGATGGATAGATAGTGAACAGTGGTACCTGATGCAGTACTATAGTGTAGTAGAGACAACAGAGATGGATAGATAGTGTGAACAGTGGTACCTGATGCAGTACTATAGTGTAGTAGAGAGACAACAGAGATGGATAGATAGTGAACAGTGGTACCTGATGCAGTACTATAGTGTAGTAGAGACAACAGAGATGGATAGATAGTGAACAGTGGTACCTGATGCAGTACTATAGTGTAGTAGAGAGACAACAGAGATGGATAGATAGTGAACAGTGGTACCTGATGCAGTACTATAGTGTAGTAGAGACAACAGAGATGGATAGATAGTGAACAGTGTTACCTGATGCAGTACTATAGTGTAGTAGAGACAACAGAGATGGATAGATAGTGTGAACAGTGGTACCTGATGCAGTACTATAGTGTAGTAGAGACAACAGAGATGGATAGATAGTGAACAGTGGTACCTGATGCAGTACTATAGTGTAGTAGAGACAACAGAGATGGATAGATAGTGAACAGTGGTACCTGATGCAGTACTATAGTGTAGTAGAGACAACAGAGATGGATAGATAGTGAACAGTGGTACCTGATGCAGTACTATAGTGTAGTTGAGAGACAACAGAGATGGATAGATAGTGAACAGTGTTACCTGATGCAGTACTATAGTGTAGTAGAGACAACAGAGATGGATAGATAGTGAACAGTGGTACCTGATGCAGTACTATAGTGTAGTAGAGACAACAGAGATGGATAGATAGTGAACAGTGGTACCTGATGCAGTACTATAGTGTAGTAGAGACAACAGAGATGGATAGATAGTGAACAGTGGTACCTGATGCAGTACTATAGTGTAGTAGAGAGACAACAGAGATGGATGATAGATAGATAGTGAACAGTGGTACCTGATGCAGTACTATAGTGTAGTAGAGACAACAGAGATGGATAGATAGTGAACAGTGTTACCTGATGCAGTACTATAGTGTAGTAGAGACAACAGAGATGGATAGATAGTGTGAACAGTGGTACCTGATGCAGTACTATAGTGTAGTAGAGACAACAGAGATGGATAGATAGTGTGAACAGTGTTACCTGATGCAGTACTATAGTGTAGTAGAGACAA
>NW_027008838.1:0-1165 GCF_036934945.1 Oncorhynchus masou masou
AAGACCTCAAGAGCATCTTGACTGGCTTGACTGAGAAGACCTTGAGAGCATCTTGACTGGCTGCTACACCGCCTGGTTTACACCGCCTGGTTTGGTCAACTGCTTGGCATCTGACAGCAAGGTGCTATAGAGTATGGTGCACACCACTGGAGCCAAACTCCCTGCCACTCAGGGCCTCTATACCAGGCGGTGTCAGAGGAAGGCACCAAGTCATAGACAAGTCAAAGTCTCTCTAGGTCCAAAAGGCTCCATAACGTTCCACTTCACAATAACAGCACGTACAGTTTCACTTACAGTGAAAGCACTAGATGTATTAATGTATATATAGACTACGTGGTCACTATGGGGCAGCTCTAGCAGGGCAGAAATTTGACGAACTGACTTGCTGGAAAGGTGGCATCCTATGACGGTGCTACGCTTTAAAGTCACTGAGCTCTTCAGTAAGGTCATTCTACTGCCAATGTTGGGCTATGGAGATTGCATGGCTGTGTGCTCGATTTTATACACCTGTCAGCAACAAGGTGTGGCTGAAATAGCCAAAACGCTAATTTGAAGGGGTGAACACATTTGTTTATTTAGTGTATTTGCAACTGCTCGACAAAATAAATATTTAAAAAATCTCGACATACGACCAGTCGACTAGAGTCAGTCCTAAAATAATGGGGGGGGGGATTGGCTGAATATTATACAATGACTTATCAACAGCTTTAACAACTTGACCCCACAGGAAATCTACACTGGCAATTATAGAAAGACCCATTTAATAATAATAATATAATAATAATATATCCCATTTAGCAGACGCTTTTGTCCAAAGCGACTTACAAGTCGGCTGGGGCCACTACTTTTTACTATATAACCATTGATTCTTGAAGAATAGAGCTTATAAATGCCTCATATGTTTCAACTGTCTCACCCCATCCGAAACCAAAATATACGCCTGTATAATGCCACTGTTTGTAAACAAACTGTATAACTTCAATAGTAGGTTAAAACTCTCATGTTTAACTCATGGATGGCCAGTCCTTGTATTCATAGTGATTTCAGGGGGTAGACCTCAGCTGAACTCAAACCTGGGTCCAGTGACCGTCAAGCCAACACCTTATAACCGTTACACCAAGATGTCTGAACTTCTTGACGAGGTCGCTAGGTGTTGGGTTAAGGT
>NW_027008838.1:1665-57850 GCF_036934945.1 Oncorhynchus masou masou
AGACCAGTTATATATCAGACAAGGGCAGAACTAGGCCACTGCCAAGACCAGTTATATATCAGACAAGGACAGAACTAGAACACTGCCAAGACCAGTTATATATCAGACAAGGACAGAACTAGAACACTGCCAAGACCAGTTATATATCAGACAAGGACAGAACTAGGTCACTGCCAAGACCAGTTATATATCAGACAAGGACAGAACTAGGTCACTGCCAAGACCAGTTATATATCAGACAAGGACAAGGAACACTGCCAGAACTATACAGTGTGGCAAAAAAGTAAGTCACTGCCAATTGTGCAAGTTCTCCCACTTAAAAAGATGAGTAGAGGCCTGTAATTTTCATCATAGGTACACTTCAACCGTGACAGACAAAATGAGAGACACAAAAACCCAGAAAATCACATTGTAGGATTTTTAATTGAATTTATTTGCAAATTATGGTGGATTATTTTTTTAATGCTGCTCTTTAATTACTTGTCACTTTTATTGCATTGTTGGTTAGGGGCTCGTAAGTCAGCATTTCACTGTAAGGTCTACATCTGTTATATTCAGCACATTGTTGGTTAGGGGCTCGTAAGTAACCATTTCACTAAGGTCTACATATGTTATATTCAGCACATTGTTGGTTAGGGGCTCGTAAGTAACCATTTCACTAAGGTCTACATCTGTTATATTCAGCACATTGTTGGTTAAGGGCTCGTAAGTCAGCATTTCACTGTAAGGTCTACATCTGTTATATTCAGCACATTGTTGGTTAGGGGCTCGTAAGTAAGCATTCCACTAAGGTCTACATATGTTGTATTCAGCACAGTACTTTAACTTAGAAACTAGCCTCTCAATTCTCTCGTGTGATTTCAGGGCAGCGAACCGGGGAAATGTCTTTGAACACTGAGAGCAATGGTAAATCTTCTGTCCGGTGTGAGTTCTCTCATGTGATTTCAAGTGTCCTTCCCAGTTAAAAGTCTTTCCCGCATTGAGAGCAGTGGTAAGGCTTCTCTGCTGTATGTGAAGGCTCCTCTCCTGAAATGCAACAGAAAGGTCCCACATCTAGCCATCCCTCTGGATGTAGTTCTAGCCATCACTATGGATGTAGTGCTAGCCATCACTCTGGTCGTAGTTCTAGCCATCACTCTGGATGTAGTTCTAGCCATCACTCTGGATGTAGTTCTTGCCATCACTCTGGTCGTAGTTCTAGCCATCACTCTGGTCGTAGTTCTAGCCATCACTCTGGTCGTAGTTCTAGCCATCACTCTGGTCGTAGTTCTAGCCATCACTCTGGTCGTAGTTCTAGCCATCACTCGGGATGTAGTTCCAGCCATCACTCGGGATGTAGTTCCAGCCATCACTCTGGTCGTAGTTCTAGCCATCACTCTGGATGTAGTTCCAGCCATCACTCTGGATGTAGTTCCAGCCATCACTCTGGATGTAGTTCCAGCCATCACTCTGGATGTAGTTCCAGCCATCACTCTGGTTGTAGTTCCAGCCATCACTGGTCGTAGTTCTAGCCATCACTCTGGATGTAGTTCCAGCCATCACTCTGGATGTAGTTCCAGCCATCACTCTGGATGTAGTTCCAGCCATCACTCTGGATGTAGTTCCAGCCATCACTCTGATGTAGTTCCAGCCATCACTCTGGATGTAGTTCCAGCCATCACTCTGGTTGTAGTTCCAGCCATCACTGGTCGTAGTTCTAGCCATCACTCTGGTCGTAGTTCTAGCCATCACTCTGGTCGTAGTTCTAGCCATCACTCGGGATGTAGTTCCAGCCATCACTCTGGATGTAGTTCTAGCCATCACTCGGGATGTAGTTCCAGCCATCACTCTGGATGTAGTTCCAGCCATCACTCTGGTTGTAGTTCCAGCCATCACTGGTCGTAGTTCTAGCCATCACTCTGGATGTAGTTCTAGCCATCACTCGGGATGTAGTTCCAGCCATCACTCTGGATGTAGTTCCAGCCATCACTCTGGTTGTAGTTCCAGCCATCACTGGTCGTAGTTCTAGCCATCACTCTGGATGTAGTTCCAGCCATCACTCGGGATGTAGTTCCAGCCATCACTCTGGTTGTAGTTCCAGCCATCACTCTGGTCGTAGTTCCAGCCATTACTCTGGATGTAGTTCCAGCCATCACTCTGGATGTAATTCCGATGGTGTCCACAAGATGGCAGCAGTGTAACGTTTCAGACGGTTAAAGTATGAGTGAACTACAGGACATTTAGTGTGAAGTCACCCAGGTACATATTAGTTAAATTAAATTAATGTTAGCAGGCAATATTAACTAGGGAAATTGTGTCACTTCTCTTGCGTTCTGTGCAAGCTGAGTCAGGGTATATGCAGCAGTTTGGGCCGCCTGGCTCATTGCAAACTATGAAGACAAAGATCAGAATTAATTTCCCGGAATTTTACATAATTATGACATAACATTGAAGGTTGTGCAATGTAACAGCAATATTTAGACTTATGGATGCCACCTGTTCGATAAAATACGGAACGGTTCCGTATTTCACTTAAAGAAATGATAGTTTCCGGATTTGACCATATTAATGACCTAAGGCTCGTATTTCTGTGTGTTTATTATATTATAATTAAGTCCATGATTTGATATTTGATAGAGCAGTCTGACTGAGCGGTGGTAGGCAGCACAGTCATTCAAACCAGCACTTTCCTGCGTTTTGCAATGATTGAAGCTCAGCTCTGTTTATGACTTCAAGCCTATCAACTCCGAGATTAGGCTGGCAATAATATAGTGCCTATAAGAACATCCAATAGTCAAAGGTATATGAAATACAAAATGGTATCGAGAGAAATAGTCCTATAATTCCTATAGTAACTACAACCTAAAACTTCTTAACTGGGAATATTGAAGACTCATGTTAAAAGGAACCACCAGCTTTCATATGTTCTCATGTTCCTAGCAAGGAACTTAAACATTAGCTTTTTTACATGGCACATATTGCACTTTTACTTTCTTCTCCAACACTGTGCTTTTGCATTATTTAAACCAAATTGAACATGTTTCATTATTTATTTGAGACTAAATAGATTTTTATTTATGTATTAAGTTAAGTGTTCATTCAGTATTGTTGTAATTGTCATTATTACAAATATATATAAAAATTGGTATCAGCTTTTTTTGGTCCTCCAATATTCGGTATCGGCGTGGAAAATTCATAATCGGCCGACCTTGAGTTTAGATCCCTGTAACATGGATGTCATACAGGGTTGTAGCGCAATACGTTCAGAAGAGGGCGCTTCCACCACACCGAGTCACTACATGTCCAAACGTGTAAAAATGTCCCTTCTTTAATGCATTTATTCCATTCCTCGTACCTAATGTTTTGTCCTGTGTAATTGCGTGTCTTGTTTGCTAAAAAAACATAGTTTTTAATCAAAACATTTTATGTGACGTCTTTCCATTGTTGTCCAATGAAGTAAAGGACCCCAAGCGTGCTCCACCACTCGATATTTTATAAATATCCATTCTTTAACACCTACTGTGCAACTGTGATTGTCCTGATTGTTAATCTAATTCTATGCATCCGTTGCCAAACCAAATCTGCAGTGCAATGGCGGGCTGCTCCTTCTCCGTTAAGAAACAACGACCCCTCGGGCAGAGGTCGCATTTAAACAGTACTTTTATTCAAAGCTGCGGATTTCAGAAAACAAAGGCACGCAATTAAAATAACTGACATTTTTACAAGTACGGACTTTATAGTGACTCGATGTTGTGGTGAAACCTCATTCATTAAGCTAGAACCCTGTACGGAAGATAGAACCCTGTACGGAAGATAGAACCCTGCACGGAAGATAGAACCCTGTACAGTAGATAGAACTATGTATGGCAGATAGAACCCTGCACGGAAGATAGAACCCTGTACGGAAGATAGAACCCTGTATGGAAGATAGAACCCTGTACGGTAGATAGAACCCCGCACGGAAGATAGAACCCCGTACGGAAGATAGAACCCCGCACGGAAGATAGAACCCCGCACGGAAGATAGAACCCCGTATGGAAGATAGAACCCTGTACGGAAGATAGAACCCTGCACGGAAGATAGAACCCTGTACGGTAGATAGAACCCTGTGCACGGAAGATAGAACCCTGCACGGAAGATAGAACCCTGTACGGAAGATAGAACCCTGTACGGAAGATAGAACCCTGTACGGAAGATAGAACCCTGTACGGAAGATAGAACCCCGCACGGAAGATAGAACCCCGCACGGAAGATAGAACCCCGTACGGAAGATAGAACCCTGCACGGAAGATAGAACTCTGCACAGGCTACAGAAGATAGAACCCTATGTTGGCACGGAAGATAGAACCCTGTCCACTAGGAAGATAGAACTGCCTGGAGTAGACAACGGAAGATAAATGTATTTTATTATTTATGCACGGAA
Source organism: Oncorhynchus masou masou (assembly GCF_036934945.1). Lineage (NCBI taxonomy): Eukaryota > Metazoa > Chordata > Actinopteri > Salmoniformes > Salmonidae > Oncorhynchus > Oncorhynchus masou. The sequence continues at coordinate 6,068 of NW_027008838.1, forward strand.
GATAGAACCCTGCACGAGAAGATAGAACTGTGTTGATTGATTAGTTCAATGAATTTTAATGAGTGATTGAATTTAAAACAAACTTCACAAAAGCAATGCACAGGCTATTTGTACAGCACCAATCAAAGTTTGGATATTCAGAGCTTTTAATTTATTTATTTACAATTTTCTACATTGTGAATAATAGTGAAGACATCAAAACTATGAAATAACACATATGAAAAGTGGCAAAATATACTTTTAGCTGCAAAGTAGCCACCGTTTGTTGATGACAGCTTTGCCACTCTAGGTATTTTCTCAACCAGATTCATGAGGTACCTGGAATGCATTTTAATTAACAGCTGTGCCTTGTTAGAAGATAATTTGTGGAATTTCTTTCCTTCAAAAGATGCCCATCTGCTGACTGGAGTAGACAATTATGGCAAGAACAGTTAAGGATAATATGTATTTTATTTTTTATGTATTTAATTAAACAATGTTATATTGAGGATGTATAAAGAGAAGCATGTGTTGATTGATTAGTTCAGCCTCAGAATTTTAATAAATGAGAATTTAAAACAAACTTCTCAACATCAACTAAACATCTTCATGGTCATTGAAAGCAATTTAAAGGACTGATTCATTCAGTCAGACAGGACAGATAATATCAAAAATAAGGTTGCATCTAGGTCTATAAAATGAAGTAAATGGAGGTATGGTGCAGCACCAATCAAATCATTTGTTTTTCAACAGGACATTGACCCAAAACAAACCTTCAGGCTGTGTAAGGGCTATTTGACAAGGTTTTATTTTTTCACAATTTTTGGGATGATTGTAGAATAATAGTGAAGACATCAAAACTATGAAATAACACATATGGGAATCATGTAGTAACCAAAAAAGTGTTAAACAGATCAAAATATATTTATATTTTAGTGTTATTTCATAGTTTTGATGTCTTCATTATTATTCTACAATGTACTAGAATAGTTCAAACCCCGAGCAAAAAAATAAAGAAAAGGCCGTCATTGAAAATAAGAATGTGTTCCTGACTTTAATGAGTAGGTGTGTCCAAACTTTTGACTGGTACTGTAGGTGTATTGTTTGTTAAACTTTGCAATCAATGTTTTTTTCTTGGCATACATTTTAAAGTGGAAACGTGAGTCTCAACATCACTCCGTTACAGTGGAATGGCCCATAAACAAAAACACATTCTCAGGTCAAAAACACAAGTCAGAACACAGCCTCTCTATTCTCTCATGTGATTTCAGGTCCTCTGACTGGGAAAATGTCTTTCCACAATGAGAGCAGTGGTATGTCTTCTCCTCCTGTGTATGTATTCTTTCATGCTTATTCAGATGCCTTAACCGGTTAAATCTCTTTCCACAGTGGGAGCAGTGGTAGGTCTTATCCCCTCCTGTGTGTGTCCTGTCATGTCTATTCAGGCCTCCTAACTGGGTAAAACTCTTTCCACACAGGGAGCATTGGTATGGCTTTGCTCCTGTGTGGGTATTCTCATGAGTTTTCATGGTCACCAACCACCTAAAACTCTTTTCACAATAGGAACAGTGGTAAGGCTTCTCACCTGTGTGTATTCTCTCGTGCATTTTTAGGGACCCTGACTTGGTAAAACTCTTTCCACATTGGGAGCAGTGGAAAGTCTTCCTCCCTTCTGTGTGTATTTTCTCATGTGTTTTCCAGTTCCCTATCCAGGTAAAACTCTTTCCACATTGGGAGCAGTGGTAAGGCTTCTCTCCTGTGTGTATTATCTCATGCGCTTTCAGGTTGCCTAACTTAGTAAAACTCTTTCCACAGAGGGAACAGTGGTGTTTTCCTGCTGGTTTGGACGTCTCTGGGTCTGGTTCCCCTGAAGGACTCTTCCGCTGTCAGAGTGAGAGTCTGGTCTCTCTCCTGCCAAAACAAACAGAGTATTTAGTTAATCAGAGACCTGAATGAAACCTTCACATGATAATACTGTTACCTATTTGGTTTAATCAAGACTGGTTCCCTCAGTAACATTGCTGTTAAAAATGAACTTGGTGAGATTTTAAAAGCAAATAATATAGAGCTTCAAATTGAATCTTGCACTTATGGAATGTCATGTTTATAGGCTGAACAGAGCTCTATAATAATAGATAATGCTGAGCCATGTTTTTTTAGGCTGAGCAAAGCTCTCTAATAATAGATAATGTCATGTTTACAGGCTGAACAGAGCTCTATAATAATAGATAATGTCATGATAATTTTAGGCTGAGCAAAGCTCTCTAATAATAGATAATGTCATGTTTACAGGCTGAACAGAGCTCTCTAATAATAGATAATGTCATGTTTATAGGCTGAACAGAGCTCTATAATAATAGATAATGTCATGTTTATAGGCTGAGCAAAGCTCTATAATAATAGATTATGTCATGTTTACAGGCTGAACAGAGCTCTGTAATAATGGATAATGTCATGTTTATAGGCTGAGCAGAGCTCTATAATAATAGATAATGGCATGTTTATAGGCTGAGCAGAGCTCTATAATAATAGATAATGTCATGTTTATAGGCTGAGCAGGCTGAGCAGAGCTGAGCAGAGCTCTATAATAATAGATAATGTAATGTTTATAGGCTATCATAATGATAATGTTTATAGGCTTATAGGCTGAGCAGAGCTCTATAATAATAGATAATGTCATGTTTATAGGCTGAACAGAGCTCTCTAATAATAGATAATGTCATGTTTATAGGCTGAGCAGAGCTCTATAATAATAGATAATGTCATGTTTATAGGCTGATAATGTCATGTTTATAGGCAGAGCTCTATAATAATAGATAATGTCATGTTTACAGGCTGAGCAGAGCTCTATAATAATATAATGATAATGTCATGGTTAGATAATGTCATGTCTGAGCAGAGCTCTATAATAATGGAGCTCTAAATTAAAATGCATCATTGTTAACACTGGTGCTCCCAACTTAAACAAGTGAAGACAACATAAAATATAACCAGGAACAAATATTAGTTTTAAATCGACTGAGATATAGCCTATAGGGCCTAGTTTTAAATCCATTGAGATATAGCCTATAGGGCCTAGTTTTAAATCCATTGAGATATAGCCTATAGTGCCTAGTTTTAAATCCATTGAGATAAAGCCTATAGGGCCTAGTTTTAAATCCATTGAGATATAGCCTATAGTGCCTAGTTTTAAATCCATTAAGGTATAGTCTATAGGGCCTAGTTTTAAATCCATTGAGATATAGCCCATAGTGCCTAGTTTTAAATCCATTGAGATATAGCCTATAGGGCCTAGTTTTAAATCCATTGAGATATAGCCTATAGTGCATAGTTTTAAATCCATTGAGATATAGCCTATAGTGCATAGTTTTAGAGCAAATAAATCCCAGAACAACAGCAAAGGACCTTGTGAAGATGCTGGAGGGAACAGGTACAAAATTATCTATATCCACAGTAAAACAAGTCCTATATCGACATAACATGAAAGGCCGCTCAGGAAGGAAGAAGCCACTGCTCCAAAACTGCCATAAAAAAAGCCAGACTACGGTTTTCAACTGCACATGGGGACAAAGATCGTACTTTTTGGAGAAATGTCCTCGGGTCTGATGAAACTGTTTGGCCATAATAACCATCGTTATGTTTGGAGGAAAAAGGGGGAGGCTTGCAAGCTGAAGAACACCATCCCAACCGTGAAGCACAGGGGTGGCAGCATCATGTTGTGGGGGTGCTTTGCTGCAGGAGGGTGCACTGGTGATGACATGATGAGGATGGAAAATGATGTGGATATATTGCAGCAACATCTCTAGACATCAGTCAAGAAGTTAAAGCTTGGTCGCAAATGGGTCTTCCAAATGGACAATGACCCCAAGCATACTTCCAAAGTTGTGGCAAAATGGCTTAAGGACAACAAAGTCAAGGTATTGGAGTGGACATCACAAAGCTCTGACCTCAATCCTATAGAAAATGTGTGGGCAGAACTGAAAAAGCTTGTGCGAGCAAGGAGGCCTGACAAACCCGACTCAGTTACACCAGCTCTGTCAGGAGGAATGGGCCAAAATTCACCCAACTTTTTGTGGGAAGCTTGTGGAAGGCAACCCGAAACGTTTGACCCAAGTTAAACAACTTAAAGGCAATGCTACCAAATACGAACTGATGGATACCTCAGCATTCTGGTTACTACATGATTCCATATGTGTTATTTCATAGTTTTGATGTCTTCACTAATATTCTACAATGTAGAAAAAAAGTCAAATTAAGAAAAACCCTTGAATGAGTAGGTGTGTCCAAACTTTTGACTGGTACTGTATATGATGTGGTATCAGACATCAGGTGGTTGCCATAGTAACATACTCTACAATGTGGTATCAGACATCAGGTGGTTGCCATAGTAACATACTCTACAATGTGGTATCAGACATCAGGTGGTTGCCATAGTAACATACTCTACAATGTGATATCATATATGGGACATTTCAATCAGATCAGTCTGCCTTACAATATAACTGAAAAACGTAGGACCTAATAAAACCATAGATTTTATAAACAAATGATTTAGATCTTCAAATCATATTTTAGAAAAATATATTTAGAGATTTTTAAAAATTGTGAAAAAAATATAACGGTGAGCATTTTATCCATTAACATTTTGTTGGTCGAGTCCCCACTCTGTAGCTGTAACAATTCCTACAGCACAACATTATTCAAGTGTAGAATACCCTTTAAAAAACATTAGTTAAACAACTGCAGAGTTCGTGCCCTTGTTTTTTAAGACTTACTGGTGTTAATCAGATCTCCGGTCTTCTCTTCTTGTTCCTCCTCCCCCAATGTAACGGTAATCTCATCCTCCTCCTCTTTCACTCCAAACACTGCAGCCACCTCTTTCCCCTCCTCTTCTTTCACAGTAACATCCTCCCCCTCTTCCTCTTCTTTTACTGTAACATCTTCCTCCTCTTTCACTCTGAACTCGTCTTCCTCTTCTTTCACTGGAACAGCCTCATCCTCTACTTCTTTTTTTACCGAAACATCCTCCTCTTCTTTCACGACAACGTTCAGCCACAGACCCTCTTTCTCCGTCCAGCAGACCCCCTCTTCTTTAGCAGGAGGAGAGTAGCTCAGTGAACTCATGGTCGGGGATGTTAGCTAGCTAACTAGTTAGCATTAATGGTTAGCCTGGAGCTACTGCTATCTTAACCAGACGGGTAGATGACGACGGTAACTAACAACGTAGGCATGAATATTAAATTAAATGGGATAACAAGTAGATACGACAGAAGTGTGTTTAAAACATAGCTAGTAATACACCGGAGCAGTCTAAATAGCTTTATTGTTTCGGCTTTTTTGTCTAGCAAGCTACAGAGGTTTCTGACGAGCTGTTGTTGTTGAAGGAGCGTCCCGTCCACTAGATTATACGTCACATTGGCAGCGTCGCCTGAAAGACGCTCATCGCCATCTGCTGACTGGAGTTGGTAACGCAGTTGAGGGAAAAGTTATTTCATTATAAAATACAATTCTATAGATACGTACAAATAGAAGCATGTGTTGATTGATTAGTGCAGATTTTTAATGAGTGAAAATTTTAATCAAACTCAACATCTACTACACATTTTGGCTTGGCCCCTAAGACCCTCACAATATTTTAAAGATGCACAATTGAGAACTTCCTGGTACGGAAACAGCACCGCCCACAACTGCAGGGCTCTCTCAGAGGGTGGTGCAGTCTTCCCAACGTATCACCGTCAAACTACCTGCCCTCCAGGACACCTACAGCACCCGATGTCACAGGAAGGCCATTCAGATCATCAAGGACATCAACAACCGGCCACGGATGATTCTCCCCGCTATCATCCAGAAGGCGAGGTCAGTACAGGTGCATCAAAGCTGGGGCAGAGACTGAAAAACAGCTTCTATCTCAAGGCCATCAGACTGTTAAATAGCCATCACCAGCCGGCTACCACCCGGTAACTCAACCCTTCACCATAGCGGCTGCTACCCTATATACATAGACATGGAAACACTGGTCACTTTAATGATGTTTACATTCTGCTTTACTCATTTCAAATCAAATCATATCAAATTGTATTTGTCACTTGCGCGAAATACAACAGGTGTAGACGTTACAGTGAAATGCTTACTTACAAGCCCTTAACCAACGATGCAGTTTAAGGAAATACCTAAAAAAATCAAAAGTAAGAAAAAAAGTAAGAGATAAGAAAAACAAATGATTAAAGAGCAGCAGTAAATAACAACAGCAGAGCTACCAGTACAGAGTCAACAGCAGAGCTACCAGTACAGAGTCAATGGCAGGGCTACCAGTACAGAGTCAATGGCAGAGCTACCAGTACAGAGTCAATGGCAGAGCTACCAGTACAGAGTCAATGGCAGAGCTACCAGTACAGAGTCAATGGCAGAGCTACCAGTACAGAGTCAATGGCAGAGCTACCAGTACAGAGTCAATGGCAGAGCTACCAGTACAGAGTCAATAGCAGAGCTACCAGTACAGAGTCAATAGCAGGGCTACCAGTACAGAGTCAATAGCAGGGCTACCAGTACAGAGTCAATAGCAGAGCTACCAGTACAGAGTCAATAGCAGAGCTACCAGTACAGAGTCAATAGCAGAGCTACCAGTACAGAGTCAATAGCAGAGCTACCAGTACAGAGTCAATAGCAGCTGTAGAACCTTTTGAGGATCTGAGTACCCATGCCAAATCTTTTCAGTCTCCTGAGGGGGAATAGGTTTTGTCTTGCCCTCTTCATTACTGTCTTGGTGTGTTTGGACCATGTTAGTTTGTTGGTGATATGGACGCCAAGGAACTTGAAGCTCTCAACCTGCTCCACTAAATCCCCGTTGATGAGAATGGGGGCATGCTCGGTCCTCTTTGTCATGTAATCCACAATCATCTCTTTTGTCTTGATCACGTTGAGGGAGAGGTTGTAAATGTTCCCCCCTTTGTTATAATAATTAACATAGTGAGGCATGGGATGAAATAATAACATGCAAATGTTCCCCCCTTTGTTATAATAATTAACATAGTGAGGCATGGATTAATGAAAATGTATCTTTTGTTGGGCTGGATGTTTGAAATATGAGGTGATTTGAGTCATGCTTCTTCGGTACTGGAATAAAGACAATTCGCACTATAATGTTGTAAAGAAATACCGTGTATACTGGAGTGATGTAGGATTGTCAATAAAATTGTTCACAGACCAATTTTTGATAGTCCATGTGTATAGGCTGCAAGTACATTGAAATTAAGTTGTTTTCAAATCGCTGAGCACAACCACCCGAAGAAGATGTCTTTTCAACTTTCACTTTCAACCAAAACCGACCATGATGGATGTCTAGTCTGGTCTTCTTGTCAACGTCTTTTTAATGACATTTTACCATTGTAAATAAGACTTTGTTCTTAACTGACTTAAATAAAGGTTACATTACTACAATGTTAAAAACATTGTACATTGTCATATTAATTCAAATACTCCTGTGATTTTAAAACATTCTACATTGTGACATTAACATACTCCTACAATGTTAAAACATTCTACATTATGACATCATTAATATAATCCTACTACAATGTTAAAACATTCTACATTGTGACATCATTAATATACTCCTACTACAATGTTAAAACATTCTACATTATGACATCATTAATATACTCCTACTACAATGTTAAAACATTCTACATTGTGACATTATTTCATTGATATCCTGAAACAACTCCTTCATGTATTTTCTGATGTTTAAATCACAGATCTTTTGTCAGAGTATCTCTTCCAACATTGATGACAGCTATGAGGTTTCTCTCCTGTGTGTTCTCTGGTGTGTAGTCAGATGGCTAGATGAAGTAAAACCCTTCCCACATTGATCACAGCTATAAGGTTTCTCTCCAGTGTGTATTCTCAGGTGTGCTACCAGGTTGCCTGCATGAGCAAAACACTTTCCACATTGATTACAGCTATATGGTTTCTCGCCTGTGTGTGTTCTCTGGTGAATAGTCAGATTGCTGGATGTAACAAAACTCTTCCCACATTGATTACAGCTATAAGGTTTCTCTCCTGTGTGTGTTCTCTGGTGAATAGTCAGAATGCTAGATGTAGTAAAACTCTTCCCACATTGACTACAGCCATGAGGTTTCTCTCCTGTGTGTGTTCTCTGGTGAATAGTCAGATTGCTTGATGTAGTAAAACTCTTCCCACATTGATCACAGCTATGAGGTTTCTCTCCAGTGTGAATTCTCTGGTGTGATTGTAATGTATATAATTTGGAAAATGTCTTCCCACATTGATCACAGCTATAAGGTTTCTCTCCTGTGTGTGTTCTCTGGTGAATAGTCAGATGACTAGATGTTGTAAAACTCTTCCCACATTGATCACAGCTATGGGGTTTCTCTCCAGTGTGAATTCTCTGGTGTAATTGTAATGTATATAGTTTTGAAAAGGTCTTCCCACAGTCAGAGCAGCTATAAGGTTTCTTTCCTGTGTGTATTCTCTGGTGTGTTTTCAGGCTGCTTGGAGCATTAAAACTCTTCCCACATTGATCACAGCTATTACGTTTCTCTCCTGTATGGATTCTCTGATGTCTTTTGAGCTCTGCTGAAGAGGTGAATCTCTTCCAACAGTCAGAGCAGCAGTGAGATGTCTCTACTGTGTGAAATCTCTGGTGCACTTTCAGTGAACCTGATAATGAGTAACTCTTCCTACGGTCAGAGCAGTGGAGAGATTTCTTCCCTGTGGGTTTCCGCTTGAGATGTTCTGATGTGGAGAGATTCTTGTCTGCCTCTTCAGCTTCATGATGTTGTCGAGGCTCCCCAGAGGATCCACGATGGTCACGTCTCTCTCCTGTGTGAACAACAAAATCAGACAGATGGTTAAAAAGGCCCACAACAGCAGAAATCCACTGTTTATTTTTAGCTAAAAAGGTGATGCCCATGATGTTGTACAACAATTTACATTCTTAATGAATGTTTAAATGCTTTTACAAACTTATTTGACAATCAGTGAACAAGTCACATTTTGTCTTGTTTTTTTTTCACTTTAGTTGTAAAGTTGATGATTCTAGAATATCTATATGGGCCCTTTTCTGTGTTTGCTCAAATTTGCCACACGAGGATGATGTGCAATTTAGTTGTAGAAACTTCTCCCTGCTGAAGAAGAAACCACTAGTTATGGATGTAGAGATATGGTATATCTACATTGAGAAAAAATGGTGAGTGACAATTGTAGTTTTCCACAATGTATTCTGAATATTACCACACATTATCAGCGCAAGATCAGGAGTGCTACTGAAGGAAACTCACATTAAGTTCTGTGTCTATTCACTAATTCACCACCGTGGGGAAAACTCAGGGGAGTTCTCATAGGCTGACAGCAAATATAGCCTCCATTTACAGGTTGCTTATGAGTGCATTTCACACTACTTTTGGATTCAATTGTAAGGCTCGTTTGTCCTGCTTAATATAATGTTTAAGCAGTTTATACTTTTTTTTTTAAACAAACATTTTAATCCATTTTAGAATAAGGCTGTAACATAACAAAATGTGGAAAAAAGTCAAGGGGGTCTGAATACTTTCTGAAAGAACTGAATATGCAAAACATTGCTCTTTCTATAACACTGACCAGGTGGATCCAGGTGAATCAGAGAAGGGTGAAAGGTTAAGAGTTGACCCCAACTGACAACCAATTAGAAAAATAAAAACAATCCCAATAAAAAGCTGTTTCAGCTGAGATCTATTTGTATTGCATCAATGGGCTGCATCTCAATCCACCAATCATCGGACTTCTCACATAAACGTCTGTAGCGTCCAAACAGTTTGGACGCTACAGACGTTTATGTGAGAAGTCCGATGATTGGTGGATTGAGATGCAGCCCATTTTCACTGATACTGAAACCACTCTGTGGAAAGGTAAGTCTCTCACAAAAACACATACAGTCAAACCAGTCAAAGTCAAACGTTTTGGACACGCCTACTCATTCATTCAAGGTTTTTTCTAGATTTCTACATTGTAGAAATGTCTTGTTTTAATTGCTTTACTAGGAATCTTAGCTCATGTTATTTATATTAGTGCAGGGTGAGCTGCACACAGTGGACTTCCCACTACGGCACACTGTCTCAGTGCTTTCAAGGGTTTTTCTTTATTTTTTACATTGTAATAGTGAAGAAATCAAAACAATGAAATAACATATGGAATCATGTAGTAACCCCAAAAAAATGTGTTGAAACAAATCAAAATATGTTATATTTGAGATTCTTCAAAGTATTTCAATAATGCATTGTCAAAGCATTATAATTAACAGGTGTGCCTTGTTAAAAGTTCATTTCTTTCCTTCTTAATACTTTTGAGACAATCAGTTGTGATGTGACAAGGTAGGGTTGGTATACAGAAGATAGCCCTATTTGGTAAAAGACCAAGTCCATATTATGGCAAGAACATCTCAAATAAGCAAAGAGAAATGACAGTCCATCATTACTTTAAGACATGAAGGTCAGTCAATGCAGAAAATGTCAAGTTTCTTCAAGTACAGTCGCAAAAACCATCAAGCGCTATTATGAAATTGTCTCTCATGAGGACCACCACAGGAAAGGAAGACCCAGAGTTACCTCTGCTGCAGAGGATAAGTTCATTAGAGTTACCAGCCTCAGAAATTGCAGCTCAAATAAATGCTTCACAGATGTCAAGTAACAGACACATCTCAACATCAACTGTTCAGATGAGACTGTTTGAATCAGGCCTTCATGGTCAAATTGCTGCAAAGAAACCACTACTAAGGGACACCAATAAAGAAACTTGCTTGGACCAAGAAACACAAGCAATGGACACTAGACCGGTGGAAATCTGTATTTTGGTCTGATGAGTCCAAATTTGACATTTTTGGTTCCAACCCCGTGTCTTTGTGAGACGCAGAGTCGGTGAACGGATGACCTCCACATGTCTGGTTCTCACTGTGAAGCGAGGAGGAGGTGTGATGGTGTGGGGGTGCTTTGCTGGTGACTCTGTTTGGGATTTATTTAGAATTCAAGGCACACTTAACCAGCATGGCTACCACAGCATTCTGCAGCGATACACCATCTCATCTGGTTTGCACTTAGACTATCATTTGTTATTCAACAGGACAATGACCTAACACACCTCCAGGCTTGGTAAGGGCTATTTGACCAAGAAGGAGAGTGATGGAGTACTGCATCAGATGGCCTCCACAATCACCCGACCTCAACCCAATTGAGATGGTTTGGGATGAGTTGGACGGCAGAGTGAAGGAAAAGCAGTCAACAAGTGCTCAGCATATGTGGGAACTCCTTAAAATCTGTTGGAAAAGCATTCCAGGTGAAGCTGGTTGAGAGAATGCCAAGAGTGTGCAAAGCTGTCATCGAGGCAGAGTGGCTACATTGAAGAATAACACTAACACTTTGGTTACTACATGATTCCATTTGTGTTATTTCATAGTTTTGATGTCTTCACTGTTATTCTACAATGTAGAAAATAGAAACATAGAACATAGAAAATAGTAAAAATAAAATAAAAACTTGAGGCGGTAGTAGGAAGTCCACTGTGTGCAGTTCACCCTGCACTAAACATAAATAACATGAGCATGTCTACTTCGCTAAGCATCCCAGTAAAGCAATTAAAACAATCAAGCATCCCAGAAGTGCTACGATATCCCACGTGAACATACAGTGAGGAGAACAAGCATTTGAAACACTGCCAATTTTGCAGGTTTTCCTATTTACAAAGCATGTAGAGGTCTGTAATTTTTTATCATAGGTACACTTATTACAACTGTGAGAGATGGAATCTAAAACAAAAATCCAGAAAACCGCATTGTATGATTTTTAAGTAATTAATTAGCATTTTATCATAGGTACACTTAACAAAAAGCATTGTATTCACTAAACCCTAAACCTCAACTAAATATTGTATCTTGTAATGAATAATGTGGAAATTGAGCAAGTTGAGGTGACTAAACTGCTTGGAGTAATTGTAAACTGTCATGGTCAAAACATGTTGATACAACAGTAGCTAAGATGGGGAGAAGTCTGTCTGTAATAAAGTGTTTCTCTGCCTTCTTAAACAACACTATCAACAAGCCCTAGTTACCAATACATGTTGCTCAGTGTAGTTCAATGTCCAGGCCTATTTTAACTGTTAAAAAACACTGACTACATCATATGAAAAGTGTAACGTTATGACTACAACTACTGTTCCCTGAAGGAGGGAAACGACGAATATACTATTAAATCTGCACCTGGCTGGAAGTCTCGCCTTCCACAGGTGACGATTCATTCCTTCAATTGAAAACTCTCCGCCGAGCCCAGGAAAGGGAGGTGCCAAGAAGAAGATGTTCCTCATTTCCCCTCCTTCAGGGAACAGTAGTTATAGTCCTAACATTCAACGTTCCGTGAGCCAATGTGAGAAAGAATTTTAACCCCTGTAAGTCTAAACTGACATGGAATTGTTTTAAGATGGTAATGCTAAATGTACTGTGATATTATTTATGATGATAAAATGTACTGTGATATTATTTATGATGATCAAATGTACTGTGATATTATTTATTATGATAAAATGTACTGTGATATTATTTATTATGATAAAATGTACTGTGATATTATTTATGATGATAAAATGTACTATGGATTACTTAGATTACTTATATTTTAGCAAATTTGCATCAATCGACTCTAATGGGTTAATGATATGATCATGCTCTCGTTAGCCGATGTGAGGAAGACCTTTAAACAGGTCAACATTCACAAGGCTGCAGGGCCAGACGGATTACCGGGATGCGTGTACTCAGAGCATGCGCTGACCAACTTGCAAGTGTCTTCACTGACATTTTCAACCTCTCCCTGACCCAGTCTGTAATACCAACATGACAGACAACTATAGTCCCTGAGCCCAAGAACGCCAAGGTAACCGGTCTAAATGATTACCACCCCAAAGCGTCACATCCGTAGCCATGAAGTGCTTTGAAAGGCTGGTCATGGCTCACATCAACACCATCATCCCAGAGACCCAACAGATCCACAGATGACGCAATCTCTATTGCGCTCCACACTGCCCTTTCCCACCTGGACAAAAGGAACACCTACGTGAGAATGCTGTTCATTGACTACAGCTCATCGCTCCACACCATAGTGCCCTCAAAGCTCATCCCTAAGCTGGGACTGAATTCCTCCATCTGGATCCTGGACATCCTGACGCCAGGTGGTGAGGGTTGGCAACAACACAAATTCATAGAGAACGATATTGTAGAAACCTTAACCCAACACCTTAACCCAACACCTTAACCCAACACCTTAACCCAACACCTTAACCCAACACCTTAACCCAACACCTTAACCCAACACCTTAACCCAACACCTTAACCCAACACTGGACCCAGGTTTGAGTTCAGCTGAACCTAACCCTTAAAACACTTAACCCAATACAAGGACTGGCCATCCATGAGTTAAACATGAGAGTTTTAACCTACTATTGAAGTTATACAGTTTGTTTACAAACAGTGGCATTATACAGGCGTGGACCCAGGTTTGGTTTCAGCTGGGGTGAGACAGTTGAAACCATTAAACATGAGGCATTTATAACCTACTATTGAAGTTCACAGAATGTTTACAAACAGTGGTTATATAGTAAATATTTTGGTTTCCAGCCGATGGGGTGAGACAGTTGGACAAAAGGCATTTATAAATGGGATTCTTATTATTATATTATTATTATTAAATGGGTCTTTCTATAATTGCCAGTGTAGATTTCCTGTGGGGTCAAGTTGTTAAAGCTGTTGATAAGTCATTGTATAATATTCAGCCAATCCCCCCCCCCATTATTTTAGGACTGACTCTAGTCGACTGGTCGTATGTCGAGATTTTTTAAATATTTATTTTGTCGAGCAGTTGCAAATACACTAAATAAACAAATGTGTTCACCCCTTCAAATTAGCGTTTTCGGCTATTTCAGCCACACCTTGTTGCTGACAGGTGTATAAAATCGAGCACACAGCCATGCAATCTCCATAGCCCAACATTGGCAGTAGAATGACCTTACTGAAGAGCTCAGTGACTTTAAAACGTAGCACCGTCATAGGATGCCACCTTTCCAGCAAGTCAGTTCGTCAAATTTCTGCCCTGCTAGAGCTGCCCCATAGTGACCACGTAGTCTATATATACATTAATACATCTAGTGCTTTCACTGTAAGTGAAACTGTACGTGCTGTTATTGTGAAGTGGAACGTTATGGAGCCTTTTGGACCTAGAGAGACTTTGACTTGTCTATGACTTGGTGCCTTCCTCTGACACCGCCTGGTATAGAGGCCCTGAGTGGCAGGGAGTTTGGCTCCAGTGGTGTGCACCATACTCTATAGCACCTTGCTGTCAGATGCCAAGCAGTTGACCAAACCAGGCGGTGTAAACCAGGCGGTGTAGCAGCCAGTCAAGATGCTCTCAAGGTCTTCTCAGTCAAGCCAGTCAAGATGCTCTTGAGGTCTTCTCAGCTGTTAATCAAACCTGGGCAGCCATTTTCTTGCTGTTTAAATATTAGTGTAACAGTATGACTTTAGACCGTCCCCTCGCCCATACCCGGGCGCGAACCAGGGACCCTCCGCACACATCAACAACAGTCACCCACGAAGCATTGTTACCGGTCGCTCCACAAAAGCCGCGGCCCTTGCAGAGCAAGGGTAACTACTACTTCAAGGTCTTAGAGCATGTGACGTCACCGATTGAAACGCTATTTTGCGCGCACCGCTAACTAAGCTAGCCGTTTCACATCCGTTACACCAGGTTGTCCCTTTAAAAAGCCACATCAATCAACCAACCAATCTGCAGTTGAAACAATAACAAAGCTGTAATTCCACCACTGTTTTGGTAATAAGATGATAGATGGGGCTGGAGAAATGTAACTACTCTCTAATTCATAGACAGACCTATGGATGCAAGGACTGACCATCCATGATATCAACATTATAGTTTTAACCATGTTGAGGAAATAGTGTTGATTTACATTGTTTCTAAACATTGGAGTAAAAAAAAAGCTTATTTGGGGTTCCGATGGGGTACACAGTTAAACTAAGCTCATGAAGCATGTGTCATATTCTTCAAGAATCAATGGCTATGAATTAATAATTTAAAAGTCCAAATATGGATGTAGCAACTGCAGATTTTCCTTTTATCACCCTGCAACAACTGCAATTTGTGTCTCTGTTTTTAAGACAGTACTTACTAGTATTAATCAGGGAACGGTTTCTCAAAACCATCTTACTGCTATGTTCATCATTAGAACCGTTGGACGCCTTAAGATGCCTTTGGGAATCCAGGCCCAGATATTCAGTTTCCTCCTCTTCTTCCTCCTCCTTTTTCGATGTAACAGTCATCTCCCCCTCCTCCTCCTCTTTAACTCCAAAAACTGCATCCTCCTCTTCTTTTAATGTAACATCCTCCTCCTCTTTCACTCGGAACGCATCTTCCTTGTCTTTCTCTTCTTCTTTCATGGTAACAGCCTCACCCTCTAATCGTTTTTGTATTGTAACATCCTCCTCCCCCTCTTTCACGAGACCCTCTTCCCCCGTCCAGCAGACCGCCTCTTCTTTATCAGGAGAGTAGCTTAGTGAACTCATGGTCGGAGATGTTAGCTAGCTATGCTAACTTAACCAGCCCGCTAAATGACCAATAATAACAACGCCGTAAATGGGATAACGAACAAGACGACAGAAGTGTGTTTAAAACCCAGTGGCTAATAAACACTAAAGCGTCTAAAGAGCTTTATTAGTTCGTCTATTTTGTCAACAAGCTACCGAGGTGTCTGACTAACTATCACTGCTGTTGAAAGAAGCGTTCCGTCCACTAGATTATACGTCACACCAGCAGCATCGCCTTAAAGTCTCAGACCGCCATCTGCTGACTGGAGTGGGTAACGCAGATGAGTAAATTAATATTTTATTTTCAGAAAAAAAAGTTAAACGGTAGGAAGTTTTTACTCACCAATGTAGCAACACAGTGTAGTTTTAAAGACTTAATAATGTAGTTGTAGTCACGACCTGATTACCTATATGGCGGTGCACAATTCGGCGTCATCTAGGTTTGGCCGGAGTAGACCGTCATTGTAAATAGGATGTTGTTCTTAACTGACTTGCCTGGTTAAATAAAAGGTAAAATAAAATAATAATATTAATAACACTGCTAATACTAAATGTTCAGTGAATGTGAGTCTATTTAAATGGTTTACTCATAATTAGCTTTCCTTTTTCACACAGCCTGCTCTGCTCGGAGGTGCTCAATCCAGCCAGCTGAAAACTCAAAAAAAGCAGACCGCTCTGAGCCGTCCGCATGGTCCCAAAGCACACCTCTGTCCGATTTTGTATCACATTGCAATGATATAACTTGGTAAAAGTGATATTGGTGTAATTTCCCACCCATTTTGGCTGTATGAAAGTTAATTTCCCCTCAGACACGACCATTTGTTCTTCGTTATTATGAAGGTAATTTGTGTTTATGCAGTGGCCTGACTGATTGGACAAAACCGAGCGTAGATTGGACATCAGGCAGAGGCATTGAATAATAAAAACTATCTTTTGTCAGGCCGAATGTTTGAAATATGAGGTGATTTGAGTCATGAGGTGCTTCTTCAGTAGTGGAATAAAGACAATTAGCACTTGAGTGTTGTCAAGAAATGCTGGAGTGATGTAGGATTGTTAATAAAATTGATTATAGACCAATGTATTATACTGTGTCCATGTGTACAGGCTGCAAGTACCTTGAAATACTGGAGTGATGTAGATTGTTAATAAAACTGTTCATTGTTAATAAAACTGTTCATTGTTAATAAAACTGTTCATTGTTAATAAAACTGTTAATTGTTAATAAACCTGTTCATTGTTAATAAAACTGGAGTGATGTATGATTGTTAATAAAACTGGAGTGATGTATGATTGTTAATAAAACTGGAGTGATGTAGGATTGTTAAGAAAGCTGCTCATTTACCTTTTTTTATATATATATATATATATAAAAGCCTCCATGCTGCAAGTATGTTGAAACTAAGTTGTTTTCAAGTCGTTGAAACAACAACCTGAAAAATACGTACTTTCAAAATAAATGTAAACTTCAACCAAAACTGAATTTAGATTGGATGTCAGAATAGTCTTTACTTGGTGGGATAGCCCCAATGTCAAAACACAGTTTTAACCTGTCCGAATCAATAACCAATTTCCAGAAACAACAAGAGGCAATAAATCACTGATATATCTATTAGTGTGGAAATCAGGCTGTAAATGCTATTGATGCTAACACAACTAAAAAAAACACATGGAAATGGAAGATATCTTTTACCTCACTGGTTAGAGGACAACCTGCAGAAGACAGTCAGCTACATGTTGGAGTGATGCATTTAAATGTAGGGGTCGCTAAACAATGGAACGCAACACTTATTTGTCATCACTCATCAATATCATGTTGAAATCAATTGTGCCTAACAGCTCAAAAACCACAAGGAATCTGGGAATAATGTGTACATCATTGGTTAGAGGACAATTTGTAGAAAACAGCTAGCTACATTTTGAAGTGTAGTGGATCACCGATGAGGTAAGTCTAACACAACACGATGTTAATCACATAAATAGTACTCTTTCATTTCAGACCCTGAATTTTTCCCCTGATGAGGCTAATATCCATATCATGCTGAAATCAATAGAACAGGGGGCAAACATTTAGGGTTCTACATTATGACATCATTAAAATACTTCTACTACAATGTTAAAACATTCTACATTGTGACATCATTAGAATACTCCTACTACAATGTTAAAACATTCTACATTGTGACATCATTAGAACACTCCTACTACAATGTTACAACATTCTACATTGTGACATTATTTCATTGATATCATGAAACAAGTCCTTCATGTATGTACTTTCTGATGTTTTATCAGAGATCTTTTACCAGAGTAACTCTTCCCACATTGATCACAACTATGAGGTTTCTCTCCTGTGTGTGTTCTCCGGTGTGCTATCAGGATATTTGCCTGAGTGAAACTCTTCCCACATTGATCACAGCTAAAAGGTTTCTCTCCTGTGTGTGTTCTCTGGTGCATAGTCAGACAGCTAGATGTAACAAAACTCTTCCCACATTGATCACAACTATAAGGTTTCTCTCCAGTGTGTGTTCTCAAATGTACCATCAGGTTGCTTGAATGAGTAAACCTCTTCTCACATTGACTACAGCTGTAAGGTTTCTCTCCTGTGTGTGTTCTCTCGTGAATAGTCAGCTGGCTAGATGAAGTGAAACTCTTCCCACATTGACTACAGCTATAAGGTCTATCTCCTGTGTGTGTTCTCTGATGTGTTTTCAGGCTGCTTGGAACATTAAAACTCTTCCCACATCGATCACAGCTATAAGGTTTCTCACCAGTGTGTATTCGCTGGTGTATAGTCAGACTGCTAGATGTAACAAATCTCTTCCCACATTGATCACAGCTATAAGATTTCTCTCCTGTGTGTGTTTTCTGGTGTGCTTTCAGGCTGCTTGTAACACTAAAACTCTTCCCACATTGATCACAGCTATTAGGTTTCTCTCCCGTGTGGATTCTCAGATGTCTTTTAAGGTCAGCTGAAGAGGGGAATCTCTTCCCACAGTCAGAGCAGCAATGAGTTCTCTTCCCTGTGGGTCTCTGCGGGTGTTTATTGAGGTGTGCTGATGCGGAGAGACTCTCCTCTGTCTCTTCAGCATCATGCTGTTGTTGAGGCTCCCCAGAGGATCCACAATAGTCCCGTCTCTCTCCTGTGTGAACAACGAAGTCAAACAGATGGTTAAAGGCCCACAACAGCAGAAATCCACTGTTTATTTTAACTAAAAAACGATGCACATGATGTTGTGTGCAAACTTGTTTAACAATTGTCTTAAGACAGAAGGGGCTGCAGGGTAGCCTAGTGGTTAGAGCGTCGGACTAGTAACCGAAAGGTTGCAAGTTCATATCCCCGAGCTGACAAGGTAGAAATCTGTCGTTCTGCCCCTGAACAGGCAGTTAACCCACTTCTTAGGCCGTCATTGAAAATAAGAATTTGTTCTTTAACTGACTTGCCTAGTTAAATAAAGGTAAAATAAATAAGAAATTAATTATCTTCTTCTTCGGTTTCCTTTTTTCTTCGGCAAGTTGAGGTGAGGCATCTATTTCTCAAACTAGACATTTCTAATGTACCTGACCACCCCAGTAAAACTAATCCCGTCCGAATAGGGCTGTTTCCTGTTTCCTGTTTCTCTGCTGCTGCCTCCGCCACATCCTGACCCTGTAATACCTACAGGTTTCAAGCAAACCACCATAATCCCAAGAACGCCAAGGTAACCTGTCTAAATGACTACTGCCCCGTAGCACTCACATCCGTAGCCATGAAATGCTTTGAAAGGCTGGTCATGGCTCACATCAGCACCATCATCCCAGAAACCCTTAGACCCACTCCAATTCACATCCCGCCCCAACAGATCCACAGATGATTGCAATCTCTATTGCGCTCCACACTGCCCTTTACCACCTGGACAGAAGGAACACCTATGTGAGAATGCTGTTCATTGACTACAGCTCAGCGTTCAACACCATAGTGCCCTCAAAGCTCATCACTAAGCTAAGGAACCCGGGGGCGAGGGGCTCTCTGGGATCCATCCGTCTTGGATGGTTTGTGACCTGGCGGTTGAGAGCTTGGGTCGGCGGCCAACAGGAGCTTGGTGAGAGATCTGTCAACGTTTCCTTGGGCGGGGCGCTTGACCCTGGTTGCTGCGGTGGGTCGCTCTGGACGGGAGTCTGCAAGTGGAATGTAAATGTTGAGCGGCTTGTTTAAATAATCCATTTAAAAAAAAAATAATTTCCGCCATACTGATCCTCAACACGGGAGCTCAGTCCCGTCCTCTACTTCCAAGTTCACCCACAACTGTATGGCAGCGCAACACTCCACCACCATCATTAAGCTGGCTGACAACCAGACGGTGGTAGGCTTGATCACAGATGATGATGAGACAGGCTATAGGGAGGAGGTCAGAGACCTGGCAGTGTGGTGCCAGGACAACAACCTCTTCCTCAACGTGGGCAAGACAAAGGAGCTGATCGTGGACTACAGGAAACGGAGGGCCGAACCCGCCCCCATCCACATCGACAAAAACACACCAAGACAGTCGTGAAGAGGGCACAACAAAGCCTATCCCCCCTCAGGAGACTGAAAAGATTTGGCATGGGTCCTCAGATCCTCAAAAGGTTTTACAGCTGCACCATCGAGAGCATCCTGAATGGTTGCATCAATACCTGGTATGGCAACTGCTCGGACTCCAACCGCAAGGCACTACAGAGGGTACTGCGTACGGCCCAGTACATCAATGGGGCCAAGCTTCCTGCCATCCAGGACCTCTATACCAGGCGGTGTCAGAGGAAGGCTCCAAAAATGGTCAAAAGACTCCAGCCACCCAAGTGATAGACAGTACTCTCTGCTACCGCACAGCATGCAGTACCAGATTGCCAAGCCTGGGACCAAAAGGCTCCTGAACAGCTTCTAACCCCAAACCATGAGACCGCTGGACAGCTAATCAAAATGCCACCCGGACTATTTACATTGACCCCCACCCTTTTCCCCCCTGAACTCGCTGAACCCCTTTTATCATTTATTTACCCCGCCCAAAATGCTCCACTGACTCTACCCACACACTGACCACTCTACCCACACACTGACCACTCTACCCACACACTGACCACTCTACCCACACACTGACCACTCTACCCGCACACTGACCACTCTACCCGCACACTGACCACTCTACCCGCACACTGACCACTCTACCCACACACTGACCACTCTACCCACACACTGACCACTCTACCCACACACTGACCACTCTACCCACACACTGACCACTCTACCCACACACTGACCACTCTACCCACACACTGACCACTCGACCCGCACACTGACCACTACTACCCACACACTGACCACTCGACACTACACTGACCAGACTCGAGGACCAGACTACATGACCAGACTCGAGCACACTGACCAGACTCGACATGACCAACTCTAGTGACACTACCATGACCAACAGTTATGATACACTACATGACCAACAGGACACTACATGACCAACAGGACACTACATG
This sequence comes from Oncorhynchus masou masou, assembly GCF_036934945.1. Lineage (NCBI taxonomy): Eukaryota > Metazoa > Chordata > Actinopteri > Salmoniformes > Salmonidae > Oncorhynchus > Oncorhynchus masou. The sequence goes on from NW_027008838.1 coordinate 27,174, forward strand.
ACCAACAGGACACTACATGACCAACAGACACTACATGACCAACAGGACACTACATGACCAACAGTATGTGGACACTACATGACCAACAGTACACTACATGACCAACAGGACACTACATGACCAACAGGACACTACATGACCAACAGGACACTACATGACCAACAGTATGTGGACACTACATGACCAACAGGACACGACATGACCAACAGGACACTACATGACCAACAGGACACTACATGACCAACAGGACACTACATGACCAACAGGACACTACATGACCAACAGGACACTACATGACCAACAGGACCAACAGGACACTACATGACCAACAGGACACTACATGACCAACAGGACACTACATGACCAACAGGACACTACATGACCAACAGGACACTACATGACCAACAGGACACTACATGACCAACAGGACACTACATGACCAACAGGACACTACATGACCAACAGGACACTACATGACCAACAGGACACTATGACCAACAGGACACTACATGACCAACAGTATGTGGACACTACATGACCAACAGGACACTACATGACCAACAGGACACTACATGACCAACAGGACACTACATGACCAACAGGACACTACATGACCAACAGTACATGACCAACAGGACACTACATGACCAACAGGACACTACATGACCAACAGGACACTACATGACCAACAGGACACTACATGACCAACAGTATGTGGACACCACATGACCAACAGGACACTACATGACCAACAGGACACTACATGACCAACAGGACACTACATGACCAACAGGACACTACATGACCAACAGTATGTGGACACTACATGACCAACAGTACACAACATGACCAACAGGACACTACATGACCAATAGTACACTACATGACCAACAGGACACTACATGACCAACAGGACACTACATGACCAACAGGACACTACATGACCAACAGTATGTGGACACTACATGACCAACAGGACACTAAATGACCAACAATATGTGGACACTACATGACCAACAGGACACTACATGACCAACAGGACACTACATGACCAACAGGACACTACATGACCAACAGTATGTGGACACTACATGACCAACAGTATGTGGACACTACATGACCAACAGTATGACACTACATGACCAACAGGACACTACATGACCAACAGGACACTACATGACCAACAGTATGTGGACACTACATGACCAACAGGACACTACATGACCAACAGGACCAACCAACAGGACACTACATGACCAACAGGACACTACATGACCAACAGGACACTACATGACCAACAGTATGTGGACACTACATGACCAACAGGACACTACATGACCAACAGTACATGACCAACAGGACACTACATGACCAACAGGACACTACATGACCAACAGTATGTGGACACTACATGACCAACAGGACACTACATGACCAACAGGACACTACATGACCAACAGTATGTGGACACTACATGACCAACAGGACACTACATGACCAACAGTATGTGGACACTACATGACCAACAGTATGGGGACACTACATGACCAACAGTATGTGGACACTACATGACCAACAGGACACTACATGACCAACAGTATGTGGACACTACATGACCAACAGTATGTGGACACTACATGACCAACAGGACACTACATGACCAACAGGACACTACATGACCAACAGTATGTGGACACCACATGACCAACAGGACACTACATGACCAACAGGACACTACATGACCAACAGGACACTACATGACCAACAGGACACTACATGACCAACAGGACACTACATGACCAACAGGACACTACATGACCAACAGGACACTACATGACCAACAGGACACCACATGACCAACAGGACACTACATGACCAACAGGACACTACATGACCAACAGGACACTACATGACCAACAGTATGACACTACATGACCAACAGGACACTACATGACCAACAGGACACTACATGACCAACAGGACACTACATGACCAACAGGACACTACATGACCAACAGGACACTCCATGACCAACAGGACACTACATGACCAACAGGACACTACATGACCAACAGGACACTACATGACCAACAGTATGTGGACACTACATGACCAACAGGACACTACATGACCAACAGGACACTACATGACCAACAGTATGACACTACATGACCAACAGGACACTACATGACCAACAGTATGTGGACACTACATGACCAACAGGACACTACATGACCAACAGTATGTGGACACTACATGACCAACAGGACACTACATGACCACTACAGGACACTACATGACCAACAGTATGTGGACACTACATGACCAACAGGACACTACATGACCAACAGGACACTACATGACCAACAGGACACTACATGACCAACAGGACACTACATGACCAACAGGACACTACATGACCAACAGGACACTACATGACCAACGGACACTACTGTGGACACTACATGACCAACAGTATGTGGACACTACATGACCAACAGTATGTGGACACTACATGACCAACAGGACACTACATGACCAACAGGACACTACATGACCAACAGGACACTACATGACCAACAGGACACTACATGACCAACAGGACACTACATGACCAACAGGACACTACATGACCAACAGGACACTACACTACATGACCAACAGGACACTACAAATGACCAACAGTATGACCAACAGGCCACTACATGACCAACAGGACACTACATGACCAACAGTATGTGGACACTACATGACCAACAGGACACCACATGACCAACAGGACACTACATGACCAACAGGACACTACATGACCAACAGGACACTACATGACCAACAGGACACTACATGACCAACAGGACACTACATGACCAACAGGACACTACATGACCAACAGGACACTACATGACCAACAGGACACTACATGACCAACAGGACAGACCAACAGACACTACATGACCAACAGGACACTACATGACCAACAGGACACTAAATGACCAACAGTATGTGGACACTACATGACCAACAGGACACTACATGACCAACAGGACACTAAATGACCAACAGTATGTGGACACTACATGACCAAGAGGACACTACATGACCAACAGTATGTGGACACTACATGACCAACAGGACACTACATGACCAACAGTACATGACCAACAGGACACTACATGACCAACAGGACACATGACCAACCAGGACACTACATGACCAACAGTACACACTACATGACCAACAGGACACTACATGACCAACAGGACACTACATGACCAACAGGACACTACATGACCAACAGGACACTACATGACCAACAGTATGTGGACACCACATGACCAACAGTATGTGGACACTACATGACCAACAGGACACTACATGACCAACAGTATGTGGACACTACATGACCAACAGGACACTACATGACCAACAGTATGTGGACACTACATGACCAACAGGACACTACATGACCAACAGTATGTGGACACTACATGACCAACAGGACACTACATGACCAACAGGACACTACATGACCAACAGGACACTACATGACCAACAGGACACTACATGACCAACAGGACACTACATGACCAACAGGACACTACATGACCAACAGGACACTACATGACCAACAGGACACTACATGACCAACAGGACACTACATGACCAACAGGACACTACATGACCAACAGTATGTGGACACTACATGACCAACAGGACACTACATGACCAACAGGACACGACATGAGCAACAGTATGTGGACACTACATGACCAACAGGACACTACATGACCAACAGAAGGTGGACACTACATGACCAACAGTATGTGGACACTACATGACCAACAGGACACTACATGACCAACAGTAGGTGGACACTACATGACCAACAGGACGTGACATGACATGACCAACAGGACACTACATGACCAACAGGACACTACATGACCAACAGGACACTACATGACCAACAGGACACTACATGACCAACAGGACACTACATGACCAACAGGACACTACATGACCAACAGGACACTACATGACCAACAGGACACTACATGACCAACAGGTGGACACTACATGACCAACAGGACACTACATGACCAACAGTATGTGGACACTACATGACCAACAGGACACTCCATGACCAACAGTATGTACATGACCAACAGACATGACCAACAGGACACCAACAGGACACTACATGACCAACAGGACACTACATGACCAACAGTATGTGGACACCTGCATGTCATGACCAACAGGACATCTCATTCCAAAATCATGACCACAGAATATGACCAACAGTTCTGGCAGGACACTACATGACCAACAGGACACTACATGACCAACAGACACTACATGACCAACATGCACTGAAACAGGAAAGGGACCAAACTGTTGACCAACGGATTACAACAGTATGTGGACACTACATGACCAACAGGACAGAATGTTCAGAATGTTGTGTTTGCATGTAACAGAATTAAATGTCCAACAGGACACTGGAAATGACCAACAGGGGACCTGGAACCATGACCAAAACAGCCAACAGATACATGACCAACAGTATGACCAACAGGACACTACATGACCAACAGGACACTAACCAACAGGACACTAACCAACAGGACACTAAATAACCAACAGTGCACTACATGACCAACAGTACACCACTAAAACCAGATTTGTCACTTGACCAACAATGAATCACTCTTCACCACCTGGCATGCCAACAGAATCACCTGGCAGTCCGATGCTCCAGAATCACCTGGCAGTCCGATGCTCCAGAATCACCTGGCAGTCCGATGCTCCAGAATCACCTGGCAGTCCGATGCTCCAGAATCACCTGGCAGTCCGATGCTCCAGAAACTTTACAGTTGGAACTATGCATTCAGCAGGTCCCGAAAACCAGATTTGTCCAGAATGAATCACCTTCACCACCTGGCAGTCCGATGCTCCAGAATCACCTGGCAGTCCGATGCTCCAGAATCACCTGGCAGTCCGATGCTCCAGAGTCACCTGGCAGTCCGATGCTCCAGAATCACCTGGCAGTCCGATGCTCCAGAATCACCTGGCAGTCCGATGCTCCAGAATCACCTGGCAGTCCGATGCTCCAGAATCACCTGGCAGTCCGATGCTCCAGAATCACCTGGCAGTCCGATGCTCCAGACACACCTGGCAGTCCGATGCTCCAGAATCACCTGGCAGTCCGATGCTCCAGAATCACCTGGCAGTCCGATGCACCTGGCCAGCTCCAGAGTCCAATGGCGGAAACCTTTACACCACTCCGGCCGATGCATGGTATTGCGCATGGTGATCTTGGGGCTCGTGTGCGGCTGCTCGGCCGTCCGAGGCAGTTTGGAACACGCTTCAGCACTCGGCCTTCCCGTTCTGTGAGCTTGTGTGGCCTACCACTTTGCAGCTGAGCCGTTGTTGCTCTTAGACGTTTCCACTTCACAATAACACTTACAGTTGACCAGGGAAGCTCTAGCAGGGCAGAAAGTTGACAAAACTGACTTGTTGGAAAGGTAGCATCCTATGACGGTGCTATGTTTTAAAGTCACTGAGCTCTTCAATAAGGTCATTCTACTTCCAATGTTTGTCTATGGAGATTGCATGGCGGTGTGCTCAATTTTATACACCTGTCAGCAACAGGTGTGGCTGAAATAGCTGAATCCACTAATTTGAAGGGGTGAACACATTTGTATATGTAGTGTATGTGCAACTTCCAGACCAAAAAATATTAGTCAACAAAACAGCCTTTCGACCAAAGAATCGGCCAGCCGACTACAGGTCAGCCATAAAAAAAGAGTGGAAACAAAATTGGCAGAATAATATACAATTTGACTTAACAGCAGTAACAACATGACCCCCACAGGAAATCTACACTGGCAGTTATAGAATATACTATATATCCTAGGAACCTGGTTAAACTATCATTATGACATCATGGATAAATTCTAGAATATACTATATAGCCTAGAAACCAGGTTAAATTATCATTATGACATCATGGATGAATTCTAGAATATACTATATAGCCTAGAAACCTGGTTAAACTATCATTATGACCTCATGGATGAATTCTAGAATATACTATATAACCTAGACAATTTGACACCCACAGAAAATCTACACAGGCAGTTATAGAATATACCCATTTACTATATAATTCTTTAAGAATATAACTTAGAAATGCCTCAAAAATTTCAACTGTATAACCCCGTCAGAAACCAAAACATAAGCTCCTATAATACCACTGTTTGTAAACAAACACTGCATAGCCTCAAAATGTGTTCAAAACTTTCATTTTGATCTTCTGGATGTCCTGTCTTTGTATATAGTAAATATATATAGTGAAGCTACTGTCAAGCCAACACCTTATAACTGTTACGCTGTTAAGCCAAGATGTCTGAACTTCTTGACGAGGTCGCTAGGTTTTGGTTTAAGGTTTCTACAATATCGTTCTCTATGAATTTGAGAGTGGTTACACTTCTCCTTCCCCCATCCCTCAGCTGTTAACCAAGTCTCTGTGCAGCCATTTTGTTGCTGTTTAAAATACTAGGTTGCCCCTTTAAAAAAGTCACACATCAACCAACCTGCAGTTCAACCAATAACAAAGCTGTAATTCCACCACTGTTTTGGTAATAAGATGATGGATGGGGCTGGAGAAATGTAACTACTCTCAAATTCATAGGCTGACCTATGGATGCAAGGACTGACCATCCATGATATCAACATTATAGTTTTAACCATGTTGAGGATATACAGTGTTGGTTTACATTGTTTCTAAACATTGGAGTAAAAAAAGCTTATTTGGGGTTCTGATGGGGTACAACAGTTGAACTAAGCTCATGAGGCATGTGTTATATTCCTCAATAATCAATGGCTATAAATAAATAATTTAAAAGTCCAAACATGGATGTAGAAACTACAGATTTACCCTTTAACACCACACATCAGTTCAACAACCGCAGAGTTTGTGCCTCTGTTGTTAAGACATTACTTACTAGTATTAATCAGGGAACGGTTTCTCAAAACCATCTTACTGTTAAGTTCACCGTTAGAACCATTGGACGCCTTAAGTTGACTTTGGGAAACCGGGCCCAGATATCCAGTTTCCTCCTCTTCTTCCTCCTCCTTTTTGGATGTGACAGTCATCTCCCCCTCCTCCTTCACTCCAAAAACTGCATCCTCCTCTTCTTTTACTGTAACATCCTCCTCCTCTTTCACTCTAAACGCGTCTTCATCTTCTGTCAATGTAACGTCTTTCTCTTCTTTCACTGTAACAGCCTCACTCTCTACTTGTTTTTGTACTGTGACATCCTCATCTTCCTTCTCCTCTTTGACGACAATGTTCAGCCACAGACCCTCTTTCTCCGTCCAGCAGACCTCCTCTTCTTTAGCAGGAGAGTAGCTCAGTGAACTCATCGTCGGAGTTGTTAGCTAGCTAGGCTAATGCTAACTTAACCAGCCTGCTAGCTGACCAAGCTTGAACAAAAACAAAAACAACACCATAAATATTAAATTAAATTGAGGACAACTAACTAGATGATATGAGTGGGTTTAAAACACAGTTGCTAATATACACTAAAGCGTCTAAAGAGCTTTATTGGTTCGTCTATTTTGTCAACAAGCTACCGAGGTGTCTGACTAACTATCACTGCTGTTGAAAGAAGCGTTCCGTCCACTAGATTATACGTCACACCAGCAGCATCGCCTTAAAGTCTCAGACCGCCATCTGCTGACTGGAGTGGGCAACGCAGTTGAGTAAAATGTATATTTTATTTTCAGACAAAATGCTAAAGAGCAGGAAGAAATTAGTCAAGGAAGTGAAGTCTCCGGAGGCATGCAGAGGCCAGATTGAGCTCCATTCCGCATTGCTGTGTGCTTCTTAAGATTTTGTATCAATGCGGAGGGGGCTATGTATTGCTCTGCATCGACATGGTTGGTTTAAGGCAGGCGAGGGCGGGGACACAACCTCAGAAACTCAATTCCTTGACAACTTTCCTGACAACAGCTCTGCGCTGCTCTGCGAAGCACGAGAAGTATGACACTTTTGTTGGATAATATATATATATATATATATATATTTATTTATTTATTTATTGTCGGTTAGGGTTAGTAGTATGGTTAAGGTTAGGCATTAGGGTTAGCAGTATGGTTAAGGTTAGGCATTAGCGTTAAGGTATGGTTAAGGTTAGGCATTAGGGTTAGCAGTATGGTTAAGGTTAGGCATTAGGGTTAGCAGTATGGTTAAGGTTAGGCATTAGGTTAGGGTTAGCAGTATGGTTAAGGTTAGGCATTAGCTTAGCAGTATGGTTGCAAGGTTAGGCATTATGGTTAGCAGACCAGTTTTTCTTATTTAAGGTTGGCCAGTTAGGCATTAGAATAACAGTATGGTTAGGTTAGGTTATTTAAGGTTGGGGTTAGGTTAGGGTTATTTATGGGGTTAGGCATTAGGGTTCTAGTATGGTTAACTGTTAGGGTTATTTAAGGTTGGGGTTAGGTTAGGGTTATTAACAGGTCGGGTTAGGCATTAGGGTTAACAGTATGGTTAGGGCTTAGGCATTAGGGTTATATTGGTTAAACCTCACATGGTTAGGCATTAGGGTTAGGTTATGGTTTTAGGTTGGGTTATTTAAGGCAGGTTAGGGTTATTTAAGGTTGGGGTTAGGCATTAGGGTTAGCAGTATGGTTAAGGTTAGGCATTTAGGGTTAGAACCTTAGTTACAACACCCTGGTTATTTAAGGTTGGCCCGTTAGTTTAGGTTATTTAAGGTTGGGGTTAGGAAGCGGCGCATTAGGGTCATATTGGACTTAACTCGCTGTTGGGGGCTTATTTAAACTTCCAGAACGCCGGTTAGGTTAGGTTTCTCAGTCACCCCGCTCCTCCGCTCTCTCCACTGGCTGTTAAGCTTCCGCTAAAGGGTTGCCTATGGTTAGGCATTAGGGTCAGCAGTATGGTTAAGGTTAGGGTTATTTAAGGTTGGGGTTAGGCAAACTTAGGGGACAGCAGTATGGTTAAGGTTAGGCATTGGGGTTAGGTTAGGTATTGTAAAGTGGTTAGGCATTGATGTCAGTTAGGGTTATTTAAGGTTGGGGGGTTAATTTAAATGGTTGTAAATGGTTAGGCATTAGGGTTAGCAGTATGGTTAAGGTTAGGGTTATTTAAGGTTGGGGTTAGGTTAGGGTTATTTAAGGTTGGGGTTAGGCATTAGGGTTAACAGTATGGTTAAGGTTAGGGTTATTTAAGGTTGGGGTTAGGTTAGGGTTATTTAAGGTTGGGGTTAGGCATTAGGGTCAGCAGTATGGTTAGGGTTATTTAAGGTTGGGGTTAGGTTAGGGTTATTTAAGGTTGGGGTTATTTAAGGTTGGGGTTAGGTTAGGGTTATTTAAGGTTAGGGTTATTTAAGGTTGGGGTTAGGCATTAGGGTTAGCAGTATGGTTAAGGTTAAATCAGAGTTTATGACTGTGGTACTAGCCTGTGCCTCTTAAGGGGAAAGTCATCTGAAAGTAATCAGATTACATTTAGAAAGTAATCAGATTACATTACTGAGTTTGGGGAATCCAAAGGTTGTTACTGATGTCAATGTTAGACAGGTAACTAGTAACTAACAGATTACATTTAGAAAGTAATCAGATTACATTACTGAGTTTGGGGAATCCAAAGGTTGTTACTGATGTCAATGTTAGACAGGTAACTAGTAACTAACAGATTACATTTAGAAAGTAATCAGATTACATTACTGAGTTTGGGGAATCCAACAGTTATGTTACTGATGACACTTTTAGACAGGTAACTAGTAACTAACAGATTACATTCAGAAAGTAACCTACCCAACCCTGGATCCAGTATAAAGGTCTCTCCATGGGTGGGAGATGGACGTTTAAGTTGATCAACACTCTCTTTATATTACTGACTTGTTGACTGATTGATCCATTCATCCTTCCATCCCTCCTCAGCCTTCCTCTCCTCTGAAGACCCAGTGAGGGTGGAGCTCAGTCAGAGAGCTGTTGAGGGACTGGTTAGGAAGAACACATCTTCAGCCAGAAAGGTGAGAGGTCACACAATTCTCCTGTCTTTTCTGGTGTCCTGTGTGAACTTAAAGTATGCTTCCTCTAATTTTCCTCTCTCGTGCTCTCTCTCTCCGAGGACCTGAGCCCTAGGACCATGCCTCAGGACTACTTGGCCTGATGACTACTGGCTGTCCCCAGTCCACCTGGTCATGCTGCTGCTCCAATTGCAACTGTTCTGGCTGCGGCTATGCAACCCTGAACTGTTCACCAAATGTGCTACCTTGTCCCAGACCTGCTGTTTTCGACCCTCTCTCTACCGCACCTGTTGTTTCGACCTCAGACTGCTCAGCTAACTACAGATCCTGGTTCGATACCTGGCTGTGCCACAGCTGGACACGACCGTGAGACCCATGAGGCGACACACAATTGACCCAGCGTCGTCCGGGTTAGAGGAGGGTTTGGCCGGTTGGGATATCCTTGTCCCATTGTGCTCTAGCACTGGTGGTGCAGAAAGGTTAGGGGAGGGATATCCTTGTCCCATTGTGCTCTAGCGACTCCTGTGCTGTTGTTGAAGAAAGTTTACATTCTGTTAGAACATGTTATTGTTAAATCTGTGGGAGACCACTTGAAGCCCCTGGTAGAGCCGAGGGTGGTGTTTACCACTCCACCACACCTTCAGCAGGCTGGAAAAGTGGGATTGATACTGTTTGATAATTTCAGTTTTAAGTAGTTGAATCCTTTGACGTATTGTTGATTTCAACATTTTTTAATTTTCAACAAAAATGTACTGGATTGGTTGAAAACTGATACTAAAGTTATATACTATTTGACACGTGGAAGATGTACTGAATTGATATGGTTTATTGTACTAAGATGGACCAAGATGTGTTTATTTTGCACATATTTGTTGATTGGTCAGTCATTGGGTTAATTTGTTTGGCAATATGTTCAAATCAAATCAAGCTTTATTTATACAGAAAATTTCAAACATGGATGCAACACAATGCTCTTCACACGTAATAAGAAACTATGAACATAAAAACTTAAATATTTACAACACAACAAACATAAGTGCATAGAAAAATTAAAGAATAACAATAAAAACTGAAAGACTAATGAGTATTCTAAGGAAAAGACATTAACATAGTAAGAACAGGATGTAATGTCCAACCAGAAATATAAGCTAGTTTTACTACAGTCTTTGTAAACAATATAATTGTAGCAATACAATTCAGTTAGTCGCATAAATTGTGATTACTAAATGTTACATTACATTGAAATATTATGAAATATAAAAACCGAATATACACCCCTTTGTTCATATGTATTGGACATAATAGGCTTATTTTCAACGTCTTTTCAACAACATTTTGACAGGTGGGAAAGCCCGATGTCAAAACGATTTTAACGTGTAAAAATCAATAACCAATGTGCAGAAACAGTTTGTGATACATTGAAAACCTAAACATAATGTTTACTATCGAAACAAACATGTTCCACATGTTAATCACATCTCTTGTATTTTATTTTAAACGAGCACCTTATAAACAGCACAAGTACCAACAACGCTGTTGTTTTGACAAGTAGCAAATACATCACTGATATCAATTAGGGGGGAAATCAGGTTGTAAGTGCTGTTGAAACTAACACAATTTAAACAAACACATGAAAATGGGAGATATCTTTTACTTCGCTGGTTAGACGACAACCTGCAGAAAACAGTCAGCTACATTTCGGAGGGATGCATTTAAATCTAGGGGTCCCCAAAACTAAGAGAAACGCATCACCTATTCATCATCACTCATATCGATATCACGTTGAAATCAATTGCGCGAGAGAGATGAGGTTTCACGTTCTGTGAAAACAGCTCAAACACCACACGGAATGTGGGAATAATGTGTACATCACTGTTTAGAGGTTAATTTGTAGAAAACAGCAAGCTACATTTTAAAATGTGTCAGTTTGATTCAAGTAGGTCGCCAACGCGGGAAGTGAAACGCAACACTTTATTTGTGTTTGTGTTAATCATATAAATAGTACTCTTTCAATTCAGAGCCTGTATTTTTCCCAATGAGGCTAATATCCATATCATGCTGAAATCAATAGAACAGGGGGCAAATGTTTAGCGTTCTACATTGTGACATCATTAAAATACTCCTACTATAATGTTAAAACATTCTACATTGTGACATCATTAAAATACTCATACTACAATGTTAAAACATTCTACATTGTGACATCATTAAAATAATCCTACTATAATGTTAAGACATTGTGACATTATTTCAGTGATATCATGAAACAACTCCTTCAACTATGTATTTTCTGATGTTTAATCAGAGATCTTTTATCAGAGTATCTCTTCCCACATTGATCACAGCTATGAGGTTTCTCTCCTGTGTGTGTTCTCTGGTGGGCTATCAGGAGTAAACCTCTTCCAAAATGTGTTTTTAATTTCACCTTTATTTAACTAGGCAAGCCAGTTATGAACAAATTCCTATTTTCAATGATGGCCTAGGAACAGTGGGTTAACTGCCTTGTTCAGGGGCAGAACGACAGATTTGTACCATGTCAGATCGGGGATTCAAACTTGAATTGATTACAGCCACAAGATTTCTATCCTGTGTGTGTTCTCTGGTGTGATATCATGTTCCTTGAGTGAGTAAAACTCCTCCCACATTGATCACAGCTATAAGGCTTTTCTCCTGTGTGTGTTTTCTCGTGTGATTTTAAATTTTGGGAGGAAACAAAACTCTTTCCACAGTCAGAGCAGTGGTAAGGTTTATCTCCTGTGTGTGTTCTCTTGTGTATAGTCAGCTGGCTAAATGAAGTAAAACTCTTCCCACATTGATCACAGCTAAAAGGTTTCTCTCCAGTGTGCGTTCTTAAATGTACCATCAGGTTGCTTGAGTGACTAAATCTCTTCCCACATTGATCACAGCTATAAGGCTTCTCTCCTGTGTGTGTTTTCTGGTGTGATTTTAAGTATTGTGACGAAACAAAACACTTTCCACAGTCAGAGCAGTGGTAAGGTTTCGCTATTGTGTGTGTTCTCTTGTGTGATTTTAAATATTGGGAAGAAACAAAGCTCCTTCCACAGTCAGAGCAGTGGTAAGGTTTCTCTCCTGTGTGTATTCTCTGGTGTATAGTCAGCTGGTTAGATGTAGTAAAACTCTTCTCACACCAATCACAGCTATAAGGTTTCTCTCCTGTGTGTGTTCTCTGGTGTGTAGTCAGAATGCTAGATGTAACAAAACTCTTCCCACATTGATCACAGCTATAAGATTTCTCTCTTGTGTGTGTTTTCTGGTGTGCTTTCAGGCTGCTTGTAACACTAAAACTCTTTCCACATTGATTACAGCTATTAGGTTTCTCTCCTGTGTGGATTCTCTGATGTCTTTTAAGGTCTGTTGAAGAGGTGAAACTCTTCCCACAGTCAGAGCAGCAGTGAGGTTTCTTTCCTGTGGATTTCCGCTGGTGTTTCTTGAATTGTTCTGATCTGGAGAGACTCTTCTCTGCCTCGTCAGCTTCATGATGTTGTTGAGGCTCTCCAGATGATCCACGATAGTCAGGTCTCTCTCCTGTTTGAACAACAGGAGAGAGCGCATTTCACAGGCTCGTTTGAATGTCCTGCTTAATATCATGTTTCAGTAAAATATTCTTTGGCTAGCTTTGCTACCAGCCTGACAATGAGTGTTAGCATTCAAGCTGACAACTGCTGTATCAAAAATAGGTATTTTGCAAATATCACAACCAAATATTATCTTAGCGACTGTTCAAGTGACAATCAAAACAACAATTGTAAGCTTATGAGAACCCAAACAAGTAATAACCTGGTAAATCTAGACTGTTGAATGGTCCCAGTTGGTGAACAGCAAGTTATTTAGGAGCCAGACATTTAATTCACAGACAGTGATGATGTCATCTCACAGTGATTTACAGTTTGTTGCCTAAACAAACAGCAGGAATTTAAATAGCCACAAGCCCGGGACTAACTGAGGTTAACTGCCTCGCGTGATCCAAAGTAAACAGGCTAGTCCAATATGTTTAGGTTGTCACGCTGTGTCACGTGGTCGCTAAGCGTCAGAAAATCCTTTATAAAAGTCAGGGTTTGATTCGAGAACACTGTCCATTTTCCTCAAAAGTACAGTACCAGCCAAAAGTTTGAACGCACCAACTCATTCCAGGGGTTTTCTTTATTTTTACTATTTTCTACATTGTAGAATAAGGCATCAAAACTATGATATAACACATATGGAATCACGTAATGACCAAAAAAAAGTCTTAATTAAACAAAAACATATTTTAGATTCTTTAAAGTAGCCACCCATTGCCTTGATGACAGCTTTGCATTCTCTCACCCAACTTCATGAGGTAGTCACCTGGAATGCTTTTCCAACAGTCTTGAAGAAGTTTCCACATATGCTGAGCACTTGTTGGCTGCTTTTTCTGGTTTGGGTCCAACTCATCCCAAACCATCTCAATTGCGTTGAGTTCGGGTGATTATGGAGGCCAGGTCATCTAACGCAGCAGTCCATCACTCTCCTTCCTGGTCAAATAGCCCTTACACAGCCTGGAGGTGTGTTTTGGGTCATTGTCCTGTTGAAAAACAAATGATAGTCCCACTAAGCGCAAGCCAAATGGGATGGTGCATTGCTGTGGTAGCCATGGTGTGAAGTGTGCCTTGAATTCTAAATAAATCACCAGCAGTGTCAACAGCAAAGCACCCGCACTCCATCACACCTCCGCCTCCATGCTTCACAGTCGGAACCACACATGCGGAGATCATCCATTCACCTAATCTGCATCTCACAAAGACACCACGGTTGGAACCAAAAATCTGAAATTCGAACTCATCAGACCAAAGGACAGATTTCCATCCGTCTAATGTCCATTGCTTGTGTTTCTTGGCCCAAGTAAGACTCTTCTTCTTGTTATTGGTGTCCTTTAGTAGTGGTTTCTTTGCAGAAATTCGATCATTAAGGCCTGATTTCACACAGTCTCCTCTGAACAGTTGATGTTGAGATGTGTATGTTACTTGAACTTATTTGGGCTGCAATCTGAGGTGCAGTTATTTGCCCATTTCTGAGGCTGGTAACTCTAATGAACTTATCCTCTGCAGTAGAGGTAACTCTAATGAACTTATCCTTTGCAGCAGAGGTAACTCTGGATCTTCCTTTCCTGTGGCGGTCCTCATGAGAGCCAGTTTCATCACAGCGCTTGATGGTTTTTGCGATGGCACGTGAAGAAACTTTCAAAGTTTTGAAGTTTGCCGGATTGACTGACATTCATGTCTTAAAGTAATGATGGACTGTTGATTCTCTTTGCTTATTTGAGTTGTTCTTGCCATAATATGGACTTGGTCGTTTACAAAATAGGGCTATACCACCCCTAACTTGTCACAACACAACTGATTTGCTCAAACACATTAAGAAGGGAAGAAATTCCACAAATTAACTTAAGGCACACCTGTTAATTGAAATGCATTCCAGGTACCTCATGAAGCTGGTTGAGAGAATGCCAAGAGTGTGCAACGCTGTCATCAAGGCAAAGGGTGTCTACTTTGAAGAGTTGAAAATATAAATATATTTTGATGTGTTTAACACTTTTTTGGTTACTACATGATTTACATATGTGTTATTTCATAGTATTGATGTCTTTACTATTATTTTACAATGTAGAAAATAGTAAAAATGAAGAAAAAGCCTTGAATGAGTAGGTGCGTCCAAACTTTGACTGGTACTGATTTATAAAGCCAGGCATATTCAACAGTTAGGCAATTGATTATAGTTGGGGTTTGCTCTCTCCTCAATTTTCTTAGACCAATTCATCCCTAAGGTGTTCGATGGTGTTGAGATCAGGGTTCTGTGCAGGCAAGTCAAGTTCATCCACAACAAACCTCGACAAACCAATTCTGTTTGGATTTCACTTTATGCACAGGGGCATTGTCATGCAGCAACAGCAAAGAGCCTTCCACAAACTGTTCCCAAAACTGTTGGAAACAGAATCATCTAGAATGTCAGAATGCTGGATGAGATTTCCCTTCACTGGAACTAAGGGGCCCGAACCATGAAAAACATCCCCAGATCATTATTCCTCTTCCACCAAAATTGACAGTTTAATGAACTATGCAGTCAGGCAGGTAGTGTTCTCCTGCCATCAGCTAAACCCAGTTTAATGAACTATAGTCAGGCATAGTGTTCTCCTATCAGCTAAACCATTCATCCATCGGACTGCCAGATGGTGACGTGGGATTCATCACTCTCCAGAGTCCAATGTGGTGGAGCTGCCCTTATGAATCATGGATGAGAATAGAGCCGACGTGTGCCTGGCATTGCGCATGGTGATCTTAGGCTTGTGTGTGACTGCTGGGCCATGGAAACCCATCTCATGAAGCTCCCGACAAACAGTTATTGTGCTGATGTTGCTTCCACAGGCAGTTTGGAACGCTCGGCGGTCCCGTTCTGTGACCTTGTGTGGCCTACCACTTAGCGGCCGAGCCGTTGTTGCTCCTAGAGGTTTCCACTTCACAATAACAGCACTTACAGTTGACCCGAGACAGCTCTAACAGGGCAGAAATTTGACGAACTGACTTGTTGGAAAGGTTGCATCCCATGATGGAAATTGCACGGCTGTGTTCTCGATTTTATTCACCAGTCAGCAACGGATGTGGCTGAAATAGCTGAACCCACAAATTAGAATAGCTGTTTCCACAAAATGTTGTATATATAGCGTATTTGCGACTGCTCTACAAAAATAAATCACGGTCAACAAAACAACCCATCAACAGAACAATCGACCAGTAGACAACAGCTCTCACAATTTGACCCCACAGGAAATCTACACTGGTAATTCTAGAATATACTATATATCCTAGAAACCTGGTTAAACTATCATTATGACATCATGGATGAATTCTAGAATATACTATATATCCTAGAAACCTGGTTAAACTATCATTATGACATCATGGATGAATTCTAGAATATACTATATAGTGTAGAAACCTGGTTAAACTATCATTATGACATCATGGATGAATTCTAGAATATACTATATATCCTAGAAACCTGTTTAAACCATCATTATAACATCATGGATGAATTCTAGAATATACTATATATCCTAGACAATTTGACCCCCACAGGAAATCTACACTGGTAGTTATGGAAAGACCCATATACTGTAAAGCCATTAATTACTGAAGAATATAACTTGTAAATGCCTCAAATCAGGTTTCGGCGCCGACAGAGATGGCCGCCTCGCTTCGCGTTCCTAGGAAACTATGCAGTTTTTTGTTTTTTTACGTGTTATTTCTTACATTGGTACCCCAGGTCATCTTAGGTTTCATTACATACAGCCGAGAAGAACTACTGAATATAAGAGCAGCGTCAACTCACCATCAGTACGACCAACAATATGACTTTCACAAAGTGGATCCTGTGTTCTGCCTTTCACCCAGGACAACGGAATGGATCCCAGCCGGCGACCCAAAAAAACGACTTCGTAAAAGGGGGAAACAAAGCGGTCTTCTGGTCAGACTCCGGAGACGGACACATCGTGCACCACTCCCTAGCATTCTTCTCACCAATGTCCAGTCTCTTGACAACAAGGTTGATGAAATCCGAGCAAGGGTAGCATTCCAGAGGGACATCAGAGACTGTAACGTTCTTTGCTTCACGGAAATATGGCTCACTGGAGAGACACTATCGGAGTCGGTGCAGCCAGCTGGTTTCTCCACGCATCGCGCCGACAGAAACAAACATCTTTCTGGTAAGAAGAGTGGCTGGGGCGTATGCTTCATGGTTAACGAGACGTGGTGTGGCCACAACAACATACAGGAACTCAAGTCCTTCTGTTCACTGATTTCGAATTCCCCATAATCAAATGTCGACCACATTATCTACCAAGGGAATTCTCTTCAATTATAATCACAGCCGTATATATTCCCCCCCAAGAAGACACATCGATGGCTCTGAACGAACTTTATTTGACTCTTTGCAAACTGGAATCCATATATCCTGAGGCTGCATTCATTGTAGCTGGGTATTTTAACAAAGCTAATCTGAAAACAAGACTCCCTAAATTGTATCAGCATATCGATTGCGCAACCAGGGCTGGAAAAACCTTTATTGCTATTCTAACTTCCGCGACGCATATAAGGCCCTGCCCCGCTCTCCTTTCGGAAAAGCTGACCACGACTCCATTTTGTTGATCCCTGCCTACAGACAGAAACTAAAACAAGAAGCTCCCGCGCTGAGGTCTGTTCAACGCTGGTCCGACCAATCTGATTCCACACTCCAAGACTGCTTCCATCACGTGGACTGGGATATGTTTCGTATTGCATCAAACAACAACATTGACGAATACGCTGATTCGGTGAGCGAGTTCATTAGAACGTGCGTTGAAGATGTCGTTCCCATAGCAACGATTAAAACAGACCGGAAACATGACCGAATACAAACAGTGTAGCTATTCCCTCCACAAGGCAATCAAACAAGCTAACCGTCAGTATAGAGACAAAGTAGAATCTCAATTCAACGGCTCAGACACAAGAGGTATGTGGCAGGGTCTACAGTCAATCACGGATTACAAAAAGAAAACCAGCCCCGTCACGGACCAGGATGTCTTGCTCCCAGGCAGACTAAATAACTTTTTTGTCCGCTTTGAGGACAATACAGTGCCACTGACACAGCCCGCAACCAAAACATGTGGTCTCTCCTTCACTGCAGCCGAGGTGAGTAAAACATTGAAACGTGTCAACCCTCGCAAGGCTGCAGGCCCAGACGGCATCCCCAGCCGCGCCCTCAGAGCATGTGCAGACCAGCTGGCTGGTGTGTTTACAGACATATTCAATCAATCCCTATCCCAGTCTGTTGTTCCCACATGCTTCAAGAGGGCCAACATTTTTCCTGTTCCCAAGAAAGCTAAGGTAACTGAGCTAAACGACTACCGCCCCGTAGCACTCATTTCCGTCATCATGAAGTGCTTTGAGAGACTAGTCAAGGACCATATCACCTCCACCCTACCTGACACCCTAGACCCACTCTAATTTGCTTATCACCCAAATAGGTCCACAGACGATGCAATCTCAACCACACTACACACTGCCCTAACCCATCTGGACAAGAGGAATACCTATGTGAGAATGCTGTTCATCGACTACAGCTCGGCATTTAACACCATAGTGCCCTATGTTCCTCGGTGTACACATCACAGACAAACTGAATTGGTCCACCCACACAGACAGCATCGTGAAGGAGGCCCAGCAGCGCCTCTTCAACCTCAGGAGGCTGAAGAAATTCGGCTTGTCACCAAAAGCACTCACAAACTTCTACAGATGCACAATCGAGAGCATCCTGTCGGGTTGTATCACCGCCTGGTACGGCAACTGCTCCACCCACAACCGTAAGGCTCTCCAGAGGGTAGTGAGGTCTGCACAACGCATCACCGGGGGCAAACTACCTGCCCTCCAGGACTCCTACACCACCCGATGTCACAGGAAGGCCATAAAAATCATCAAGGACAACAACCACCCGAGCCACTGCCTGTTCACCCCGCTATCATCCAGAAGGCGAGATCAGTACAGGTGCATCAAAGCTGGGACCGAGAGACTGAAAAACAGCTTCTATCTCAAGGCCATCAGACTGTTAAACAGCCACCACTAACATTGAGTGGCTGCTGCCAACACACTGATTCAACTCCAGCCACTTTAATAATGGGAATTGATGGGAAATGATGTAAAATATATCACTCGCCACTTTAAACAATGCTACCTAATATAATGTTTACATACCCTACATTATTCATCTCATATGTATACGTATATACTGTACTCTATATCATCTATTGCATCTTTATGTAATACATGTATCACTAGCCACTTTAACTATACCACTTTGTTTCCATACTCATCTCATATGTATATACTGTACTCGATACCATCTACTGTATCTTGCCTATGCCGCTCTGTACCATCACTCATTCATATATCCTTATGTACATATTCTTTATCCCCTTACACTGTGTATAAGACAGTAGTTTAGGAATTGTTAGTTAGATTACGTGTTGGTTATTACTGCATTGTCAGAACGAGAAGCACAAGCATTTCGCTACACTCGCATTAACATCTGCTAACCATGTGTATGTGACAAATAAAATTTGATTTGAAACCAAAACATAAGCTTGTATAACGCCACTGTTTGTAATAAAGCACTATATATCCTATAAACCTGGTTAAAACTATCATTATGACCTTATGGATGAATTCTAGAATATACTATATAGCCTAGAAACCTGGTTAAACTATCATTATGACCTTATGGATGGCCAGTCGTTGTACTCATAGTGTATTGAATTCTGGGGGTAGCCCTGAGCAGGACTCAAACCTGGGTCCAGCGACTGTCAAATCAACACCTTATAACTGTTACGCCAAGATGTCTGAACTTCTTCACGAGGTCGCTAGGTGTTGGGTTAAGGTTGCTTCAATATCGTTCTCTATGAATATGAGAGTGGTTACACTCCTCCTTCTCCCATCCCTCAGCTGTTTACTCTATCAAGTCTCTGGGCAGCCATTTTGTTGCTGCTTAAAACCTAGCTAGCTCCCTTTAAAAAAGCCACATCCATCAATCTGCAGTTCAACCAATAGAAAAGCTGTAATTCCACCACTGTTTTGGTAATAAGATGATTATGATGGGGATGGAGAAATGTAACTACTCTCAAATTCATAGACAGACCTATGGATGCAAGGACTGACCATCCATGATATCAACATTATAGTTTTAACCATGTTGAGGCGATACAGTGTTAGTTTACATGGTTTATAAACATTGGAGTAAAAAAAAGCTTATTTGGGTTCTGATGGGGTACGACAGTTGAACTCAGCTCATGAGGCATGTGTTATATTCTTTAAGAATCAATGGCTATAAATAAAGAATTTAAAAGTCCAAATATGGATGTAGAAACTACAGATTTCCCCTTTAACACCAAACATCAGTTCAACAACTGCAGAGTTTGTGCCTCTGTTTTTAAGACAGTACTTACTAGTGTTAATCAGGGAATGGTTTCTCAAAACCATCTTATGGCCAAGTTCACCGTTAGAACCATTGGACGCCTTAAGACGCGTTTGGGAAACCGGGCCCAGATATCCAGTTTCCTCCTCTTCATCCTCCTCCTTTTTCGACGTGACAGTCATCTCCCCATCCTCCTCTCTCTTCCTCCTCTTTTTTAATTGTAACATCTTCCTCCTCTTTCACTCTGAACGCGTCTTCCTCTTGTTTCACTGAAACGTCTTTCTCTTCTTCTTTCACGGTAACAGCCTCAACCTCTACTTGTTTTTGTATCGTAACAGCCTCCTCTTCCTCCTCCTCTTTGACGAGACCCCCTTTCTCCGTCCAGCAGACCTCCTCTTCTTTATCAGGAGGTGAGTTGCTTAGTGAACTCATGGTCGGAGATGTTAGCTAGCTAGGCTAATGTTAACTTAATAAAACTTAACTAGATGACCAATAACAACACCGTAAATATGAAATTAAATCGGATAACTAACAAGATGACAGAAGTGGTTTTAAAACACAGTGGCAAATATACATGAAAGCGTCTAAAGAGCTTTATTGGTTCGTCTATTTTGTCGAGCAAGCTACCGAGGTGTCTGACTAACTGTTGTTGCTGTTGAAAGAAACGTTCCGTCCACTAGATTATACGTCACACCAGCAGCATCACCTTAAAGTCTCAGACCGCCATCTGCTGACTGGAGTGGGTAACGCAGTTGAGAGAAAATGTATATTTTATTTTCAGACAAAATGTTAAAGCGTAGGAAGCACGAGTTTTTCACCAATGTAACAACAAAGTGTGGTTAAAGACTTAGTCATGATCTGGTTACCTATAAGAACAAACAGGGTATCTTCTAAACTTCCCACAATTCACTATTTCTCAACGTCATATGGATCAAGTCTGTGCTACTGAGTTCATATTGTAAGTATATGTATGTCCCTTAAGGTCCTTGTGTAATTGTAATGTGATATTGTACCCCCCTAGCCCCGCCCCTAGCTCGATTGTCCATTGTTTATAATCTATACATGCTTGTGTTCTCTCATGTACTTGATGTATTGATTCGTTGTTAATAATACAAATAAAAAATAAAAGTAAAAAACTATAAATAAAACATTAAACTATAAAAAAGAGTTGATATCCTAGTAAACTGTCCCATTACATTAGGAAACCTGTTGTAATACTTATGAGTAAGGTGGGCTGAATCTTCTGGACTTTACTACCTTAATAAATAATACTTTTAAGATTATTATTTACCTTTATTTTACTAGGCAAGTCAGTTAAGAACAAATTCTTATTTTCAATGACAGCCTAGGAACAGTGCCTGTTCAGGGTCAGAATGACAGATTTGTACCTTGTCAGCTCAGGGATTTGAACTTGCAACCTTGCAAGTCCAACACTCTAACCACTAGGCTACCCTGCCTAGATCAATTAGATAAAACAATTCCTAAGAAGACACACTTCTATGTGAAATTTTATTCCTCATCATGTCTTCTCTACTTTTGGTGGCCTTAACTTCATGTTGGTTTGTAATTATAATATTGACAAAGTTCCAGTGAAACTTTCTGCTTTTCATCAGCAGGTTTTCTTGTCATGGTCCTTAATTTATAAGCATATTTTTTTTCTCACAGATATTATATATGGAATAATCGGGATATATTGCATGAAAACACTATTTTTAGAATATTGGTTCCAAAATAACATCCTATTGGCCAACTGGTAAATGCAGAGGGTCTTTTACTCAGTTATAAGGAATTCGTATCACTTTACAAGGTCCCTGTAACACCTAAAGATGTTGCAATTGTTTTAGATGCCCTCGGGTGTTGCTCTGTTATTCAGGAACGTGTCAACACCCTCAGAGCCGACCTTCTGTTGACCCTGTTGACTCATCAGTAGGAAAGATTTGTTTCTCTTTTGGTCCATTCAACAACAGAGCGATACAAACCTTGTTTCAGCAGGATGTTGTATCCACACCTTATGTCATTCCTTATTGGAACAAATTTATTGATAATATCTGTTGGAAGAAAGTCTGTATTTTGCCACACACACATACCTACTTATTAACAAAATTCAATAAGTTTCTTTTTAAATAATTCATAAATCTTATCCTGCCATCCACAATATGAAGAAGTTTAAAAATAAACATCAACTCAAATTGTACCTTTTGTAATGACCACCCAGAAACAGTGTTGCATCTTTTGTGGCAATGTATTCATGTAAGGAATCTGTGGTAAGACACCAGTAGATTTAGAATTGAACACATTTATGAAGATGTTACACTTTTATGGAGAGACGTACTGCTTGGATTCTTTATTTATGATAGAAATAAGCTGAAACAATTTTATGTAATTCATTTAATTATTCTTGTGGACAAATTTCATATTCCCAAATGTAAATTTACAAACAAAACACCACATTTTCTTACCTTACAAAAATAAATTGAACTGTATTTTCAGACAAAAAAAGCTATTAGAATTATAAATGTATGTATGTCCCTTAAGGTCTTTGTGTAATGTGATATTATACCTCCCTGGCCCTGCCGCTAGCCCCGATCCTAGCCCCTAGCTCCGCCCCCCGCCCAATTGTCCTTTGTATATTATTTATAGATACTTGTGTTCCCACATGTACTTCCTGTATTGATTTGTTATTTTTCTAACCTGTTTTTTTCAGGTTAGAAAAAGGCCACTCTTAAAAATAATACAATTCAACAATTAAATATCAATGGTCTCATCACAGACGATCCCAAATTAGTCTCTAACTTTAGTTCCAACTTCTACAGGAATTTATATAGTTCTAAGTACTGTGAGATTTTCTCAACCATTATTTTTTTTGTCTCTCTGGGGGATGTGAAATCCATTGTGGAGGCTGACAAGGAACAGAATGATGACCTTATTATAGTTGAAGAGGTCATTTATGCCATTGAACACCTTAGAAATAATGCTCCTGGGACTGATGGTATATCTGCTGAGTTTTTCTCAACTGTTAGCCAAATTAGCCCCTGCGGCCCGCTAAAGTTAGCTGTCTAGAGCGTGTCGGCTGCTAGCTGATTAGATCCATCGGACAATTTCTTGGGCCACTATACCTATTTTGCCAATTGGACTGGTGCCCTTTACCACACAGAGCCCCACTAATCCATCACGACTGGTCTACCAAAGGAAATGCACGAGGGGCTATAAACAGACTTCCTACGTCTTCTGCTAGCTTGTTAGCCTCAGCCCGATAGCCTTCTGCTAGCTTGCTACCCCGGCCCAGCTAACTGTCTGAATCGCCGTGTCCCCAGTCAGCCCAACCACTCACTGGACCCATATGTTCACTTGGCTACGCATGCCTCTCTCTAATATCAATATGCCTCGTCCATTACTGTCCTGGTAACTGATCACTGTTATTTCACTGTAGAGCCTCTAGCCCTGCTCAAAATGCCTTATTAACCAACCATGCTGTTCCACCTCCTACATATGCAATGATATCACCTGGTTTAAACGTCTCCAGAGACTGTATCTCTCTCATCATTACTCAATGCCTAGGTTTACCTCCAATGTACTCACATCCTACCTTACTTTTGTCTGTACACTATGCCTTGAATCTATGCTATCGTGCCCAGAAACCTGCTCCTTTTACTCTCTCTTCCATGCGCGCTAGACGACCAGTTCTTATAGCCTTTAGCCTTATCCTACTCCTCTTCTGTTCCTCTGGTGATGTAGAGGTGAATCCAGGTCCTGCAGTGCCTAGCTCCACTCCCACTCCCCAGGTGCTCTCATTTGTTAACTTCTGTAACCGTAAATGCCTTGGTTTCATGCATGTTAACATTAGAAGCCTCCTCTCTAAGTTTGTTTTACTCACTGCTTCAGCACACTGATGTCTTAGCCCGGATGTCTTAGCCGTGTCTGAATCCTGGCTTAGGAAAACCACCAAAAACCCTGAAATCTCCATCGCTAACTATAACATTTTCCGCCAAGATAGACCTGCCAAAGGGGGCGGTGTTGCAATCTACTGCAAAGATAGCCTGCAGTTTTCTTTTTTTTTAAATGTCTTTTTACCTTTTTTAACAAGGAAGGGCTCATTGAGATTAAAATCTCTTTTTCAAGAGCGGCCTGGCCAAGACAGGCAGCACCAAGTCATTACAAAAAAATTACAGACAGACAACATGAAAAACTACAAGTAATCTAGTAAAAACCATTGAATTCACAAAAATATAAAACAGCAAATTAAAAACATTGACAGGTCAGGGAATCAGCCTCAAAATCCTTCATCAGTGATTTAAAAACACCAATCGGGACAAGTTCTTCCAGTTTAAAATAATTTTGTAAGGTGTTCCAAGACGATGGCGCAGAGTACATAAAAGCCCTGCGAGCAGTCGGTACCCAAATAATTCAAGCTTCTACTTCTAAAAATTCACCTTACCAGAAACAAGTCTCTGACTGTTGCCGTTTGCTATAGACCACCCTCTGCCCCCAGCTGTGCCCTCGACACCATATGTGAATTGATTGCCCCTCATCTTTCTTCTGAGCTCGTGCTGCGAGGTGACCAAAACTGGGACATGCTTAGCACCCCGGCCATCCTACAATCTAAGCTTGATGCCCTCAAACTCACACAAATTATCAATGAATCTACCAGGCACAACCCCAAATCTGTAAACACGGGCACCCTCATAGATATCATCCTAACTAACTCGCCCTCCAAATACACCTCTGCTGTTTTCAATTAAGATCTCAGCGACCACTGCCTCATTGCCTGCATCCGTAATGGGTCTGTGAATAAACAACCTCCACTCATCACTGTCAAATGCTCCCTGAAACACTTCTGCGAGCAGGCATTTCTAATCGACCTGGCCTGGGTATCCTGGAATGACATTGAACTCATCCCTTCAGTAGATGACACCTGGTTATTCTTTAAAAGTGCCTTCCTCACCATCTTAAATAAGCATGTCCCCTTCTAAAAATGTAGAACTAGGAATAGATGTAGTCCTTGGTTCACTCCAGACCTGTCTGCCCTTGACCAGCACAAAAACATCCTGCGGTGTTCTGCATTAGCATCGAATAGCCCCGTGATATGCAACTTTTCAGGGAAGTTAGGAACCAATATACACAGGTAGCTAAGGCTAGCTTTTTCAAACCGAAATTTGCATCCTGTAGTACAAACTCAAAAAGTTCTGGGACACTGTAAAGTCAATGGAGAATAAGAACACCTCCCAGCTGACCACTGCATTTCTCTACGGCTGGCCATGCTTTCCACCTGGCTACCCCTACCCTGGTCAACTGCCATGCACCCTCCAAAGCACCCAACATTTCTCCTTCATCCAAATCCAGACAGCTGATGTTCTGAAAGAGCTGCAAAATCTGGACCCCTACAAATCAGCCGGGCTAGACAATATGGACCCTCTCTTTCTAAAATTACCTGCCGAAATTGTTGCAATCCCTATTACTAGCCTGTTCAACCTCTCTTTCGTATCGTCTGAGATTCCCAAAGATTGGAATGCGGCCACGGTCATCCCCCTCTTCAAAGGGGGTGACACTCTAGACCCAAACTGCTCCAGACCTATATCTATCCTACCCTGTCTTTCTAAGGTCTTCGAAAGCCAAGTTAACAAACAGATTACCGACCATTTCGAATCCCACCGTACCTTCTCCGCTATGCAATCTTTTTTCAGAGCTGGTCAAGGGTGCACCTCAGCCAGGCTCAAGGTCCTGAACGACATCATAACCGCCATCGATAAGAGACATTACTGTGCAGCCGTATTCATCGACCTGGCCAAGGCTTTCGACTCTGTCAATCACCACATTCTTATTGGCAGGCTCGACAGCCTTGGTCTCTCAAATTATTGCCTCGCCTGGTTTATCAACTACTTCTCTAACAGAGTTCAGTGAGTGTCAAATTGGAGGGCCTGTTGTCAGGACCTCTGGCAGTCTCTCTGGGAGTGCCACAGGGTTCAATTCTCGGGCCGACTCTCTTCTCTGTATACATCAATGACGTCGCTCTTGCTGCTGGTGATTCTCCAACTCTACGCAGACAACACCATTAAGTATACTTCTGGCCCCTCTTTGGACACTGTGTTATCCTCCAGACGAGCTTCAATGCCATACAACTCTCCTTCCGTGGCCTCCAACTGCTCTTAAATGCAAGTAAAACTAAATGCATGCTATTCAATCGATCACTGCCCACCCGTCCATTATCACTACTCTTGACGGCTCTGACTTAGAATATGTGGACAACTACAAATACCTAGGTGTCTGGTTAGACTGTAAACACTCCTCCAGACTCACATTAAGCATCTCCAATCCAAAATTAAATCTAGAATCGGTTTCCTATATCGCAACAAAGCATGCTTCACTCATGCTGCCAAACATACCCTCGTAAAACTGACCATCCTACCGATCCTTGACTTTGGCGATGTCATCTATAAAATAGCCTCCAACACTCTATTCAACAAATTGGATGCAGTCTATCACAGTGCCATCCGTTTTGTCACCAAAGCCCCATACACTACCCACCACTGCGACCTGTACGCTCTTGTTGGTTGGCCCTCGCTTCATACTCATCACCAAACCCACTGGCTACAGGTTATCTACAAGTCTCTGCTAGGTAAAGCCCCGCCTTATCTCAGGTCACTGGTCACCATAGCAGCTCCCACTCGTAGCACGCGCTCCAGCAGGTATATCTGACTGGTCACCCCCAAAGCCTTTCCTTCCAGTTCTCTGCTGCCAATGACTGGAATGAACTGCAAAAATCACTGAAGCTGGAGACTCATATCTCCCTCACTAGCTTTAAGCACCAGCTGTCAGAGCAGTTTACAGATCACTGCACCTGTACTTGTAGCCCATCTATCTACCTACCTCATCCCCATACTGGTATTTATTTATTTTGCTCCTTTGCACCCCAGTATCTCTACCTGCATGTTCATCTTCTGCACATCTACCATTCCAGTGTTTAATTGCTATATTGTAATTACTTCACCACCATGGCCTATTTATTCCCTTATCTTACCTCATCTGCACTATTTATTGCCTTAACTCCCTTATTTGACCTCATTTGCACTAACTGTATATAGACTTTTTGTTTTCTTTTTTCTACTGTATTATTGACTGTATGTTTTGTTATTCCATGTGTAACTCTGTGTTGTTATATGTGTCAAATTGCTATGCTTCATCTTGGCCAGGTCACAGTTGCAAATGAGAACTCGTTCTCAACTAGCCTACCTGGTTAAATAAAGGTTAAATAAAATAAATGTAAAAAATCTATCCTGTTGTTGGGTGACCGGTCTAAATCTCTCCAGGTGCTTCTGGATTTTGGGGCCGACGAGAGCTTAATGGACACTACCCTGGTGTCGGAGATGCGTATCTCCACACAACTCCTCTCCGTTCCCATGGAAATGCTATCCTGTTGTTGGGTGACCGGTCTAAATCTCTCCAGGTGTACCTGGATAATATGTATTGGAGATGATGAACTGAATGGTGAGTCATGGAATAATTAAACATTTATCTGTTGTCAGGCTGAATGTTTGAAATACGAGGTGATGAGTCATGCTTCTTCAGGGAATAAAGACAATTAGCACTTGAGTGTTGTCAAGAAATACTGTGTGTAAATATTGGAGTGATGCATTATTGTTTAAAAAAATGGTTCATAAGTTGGTCCAAGTTTTTTTTAAATATACTGCATCCATATGTATAGGCGTGCAAGTACTCGTACTTGTCAAAACAATTTAAACAAAGGAACGCAACACTTATTTGTCATCACTCATCGATTTCACGTTGAAATCAATTGCGCAAGAGGGAGAGATGAGGTTGCAGAAATGTGGGAATAATGTGTACATCGCTATTTAGAGGACAACTTGTAGAAAACAGCGAGCTACATTTTAAAGTGTTGCAGTTTGATTCAAGTAGGTCACCAACGCGGGAAGTGAAACGCATCACTTTATTTGTGTTTATGTTGATCACATAAATAGTACTCTTTCAATTCAGAGCCTGTACTTTTCTCCATGAGGCTAATATTCATATCATGCTGAAATCAATAGATCAGGGGACAAACCTTTAGGGTTCTCCATTGTGACATCATTAAAATACTCCTACTACAATGTTAAAGCATTCTACATTATGACATCATTAAAATACTCCTACTACAATGTTAAAATATTCTACATTATGACATCATTAAAATACTTCTACTGCAATGTTAAAGCATTCTAAATAGTGACATCATTAGAACACTCCTACAATGTTAAAGCATTCTACATTGTGACATCATTAGAACACTCCTACTACAATGTTAAAACATTCTACATTGAGACATTATTTCATTGATATCATGAAACAACCCCTTCATGTATGTACTTTCTGATGTTTTATCAGAGATCTTTTACCAGCGTAATTCTTGCCACATTGATCACAGCTATAAGGTTTCTCTCCTGTGTGAGTTCTCTGGTGGGCTATCAGGATGTTTGGCTGAGTAAACCTCTTCCCACATTGATTACAGCCACAAGGTTTCGCTCCTGTGTGTGTTCTCTGGTGTGATATCATGTTGCTTGAGTGAGTAAAACTCCTCCCACATTGATCACAGCTATAAGGCTTCTCTCCTTTGTGTGTTTTCTGGTGTGATTTTAAATATTGGGACGAAACAAAACTCTTTCCACAGTCAGAGCAGTGGTAAGGTTTCTCTCCTGTGTGTGTTCTCTTGTGTATAGTCAGCTGACTAGATGAAGTAAAACTCTTCCCACATTGATCACAGCTAAAAGGTTTCTCTCCAGTGTGCGTTCTCAAATGTACCATCAGGTTGCTTGAGTGACTAAAACTCTTCCCACATTGATCACAGCTATAAGGCTTCTCTCCTGTGTGTGTTTTCTGGTGTGATTTTAAATATTGTGACGAAACAAAACACTTTCCACAGTCAGAGCAGTGGTAAGGTTTCGCTATTGTGTGTGTTCTCTTGTGTGATTTTAAATATTGGGAAGAAACAAAACTTGTTCCACAGTCAGAGCAGTGGTAAGGTTTCTCACCTGTGTGTATTCTCTGGTGTATAGTCAGCTGGCTAGATGTAGTAAAACTCTTCCCACACCAATCACAGCTATAAGGTTTCTCTCCTGTATGTATTCTCTGATGTCTTTTAAGGTCTGTTGAAGAGGTGAATCTCTTCCCACAGTCAGAGCAGTGGTGAGATTTCTTCCTTGTGGGTTTCCGCTGGTGTTTATTGAGGTGTTCTGATGTGGAGAGACTCTTCTCTGCCTCGTCAGCATCATGAGGTTGTTGAGGCTTCCCAGAGGATCCACGATAGTCAGGTCTCTCTCCTGTGTGAACAACAAAGTCAGACAGATGGTTAAAGGCCCACAACAGCAGAAATCCACTGTTTATTTGAGCTAAAAGGTGATGCCCATGATTTTTACGTCTGTAATGAATGTTTAAAACATTTCACAAACTGACTATTTTCTTAACAGTCAAGTGAGCAACAAGTCATATTTAGTCTTATTTTTTTACAGTCGTAAAGTGGATGATTGTAGAAATAAGTTATTACAGTTGTTGAAACCCTGAGCAGACGACTCTTGGTCACCAATATGCAGTATATCAGTTATCTATTTGCAGTATATCAGTTATCTAGTTGCAGTATATATGTTACATAGTTGTAGT